>NC_079452.1:26236828-26359328 GCF_903798145.1 Danio aesculapii | reverse complement strand
CCACTGGCACATTCTCCTCATTGGTGTGTATCAGGCTGGCAGGCTGGTCTTGTCTGTCTCTGCGGCTGAAACGTGTGTGTGTGTGTGTGTGTGTGTGCAGTCAGAAACGCTCTTCAGAGATGTATGGAGGTATCCGTGTGTCTGCTGTCAGATGGATATGTCATATGACATTACGCCCGCCAGCGGCTTGCGCTCATAAAATGACAGATGCTGTTTTTTGCCTCACAGAGTTTTGCCTTCCCACCAATCTTTCCTCATCCGCTTCTTCAGCTCCGCGCTGACCTTCGCCAAATTCACCACATTCCACGTGCAAAGCAATGTGATCATGTGTGTCAGTGTGTTTGTGTAGATTTCAGTGTGTTTGTGTAGATTTCAGTGTGTTTGTGTAGTTGTTAGCGTGTCAGTGTGTTTGTGTAGATTTCAGTGTGTTTGTGTAGTTGTTAGTGTGTTTGTGTAGTTGTTAGCGTGTCAGTGTGTTTGTGTAATTGGAAAGTGTCCAGATATCAAATGGCTTCCCCCCTAAATAGTGCACTATTTAAGAGTATAGGGGGTGATTTCAGACACAGCTCTTATTCTCTCTCTCTGAACATGCAGGCACCTTTTTCATTCCCTCTTTTCTTTTTATCACTTTAATTTTTTAAAGTTTTCTCTGGCCATCTTTGTTTTGTGTCCTTTATGCTGCACTTGCCAAAACATTATGTCTAAAATTAATAATAATAATAATAATAATAATAATAATAATAATAATAATAATAATAATAATAATAATAATAATACATTCATTCATTTTCTTTTCGGCTTAGTCCCTTTATTGATCCGGGGTCGCCACAGCGGAATGAACCACCAACTTATCCAGCATATGCCCTTCCAGCTGCAACCCATCACTAGGAAACACCCATACACTCTCATTCACACTCATACACTACGGACAATTTAGCTTACCTACAGGGATGCTATAGGGAGAACATGTTCCACACAGAAATGCCAACTGACCGAGGCTCGAACCAGCGACCTTTTTGCAGTGAGGCGATCGTGCTACCCACTGCGCCCTTAATTTAATTTCATTTCATTTCATTTCATTTAATACAAATGTAACAATCATGCTGTCTGCAACATTTATTCATTGTTTTTAATTATATTTAAACCAAGATTTGTTGACTAATACAAAGTAAAAATAAATAAATAATTTTAATATACTTAATTTAAATATACTACTATTAGCCATATTCAAACAAAATTTTATTAAAATTAAAAATGTATTAAATTAAATTTTATAACACAGGGAGAACATGCAAACTCCACACAGAAACGCCAACTGACCCAGCCAAGGCTCGAACCAGTGACCTTCTTGCTGTGAGGCGAGAGCGCTAACCACTGCACCACCGTACAACCCTAATAATAATAATAATAATAATAATAATATACTATACACACACAAACACATACACATTTTTTTTCTTAAGCTCACTTAATTCTAGAACTTCTTTTTCAGAAAACAACACTTATCTAAAATACACTACTTGACAAAAGTCTTGTGGTGGATCCCAGCTGTAAGAGCAACTAATAGTAACTTCACTTCTAGAAGTTCTAGAAGGTGGATTTTCCTGCTGAATCATCTGTTGAACTGCATCCCAATCCTCACAAATACTGCAGAAGATCTACTGGAACCCGCATGGAGCCAAGATTCACATATAAATCAGTCAAGTTTGGTGAAGGAAAAATCATGGTTTGGGGTTACATTCAGTATGGGGGTGTGCGAGAGATCTGCAGAGTGGATGATCAACATCAACAGCCTGAGGTATCAAGACATTTGTGCTGCCCATTACATTACAAACCACAGGAGAGGGTAAATTCTCCAGCAGGATAGCGCTCCTCATACTTCAGCCTCCACATCAAAGCTCCTGAAAGCAAAGAAGGTCAAGGTGCTACAGGATTGGCCAGCCCAATCACCAGACATAAACGTTATTGAGCATGACTGGGGTAAAATGAAGGAGGAGGCATTGAAGGTGAATCCAAAGACTCTTGATGAACTCTGGGAGTCCTGCAAGAACGCTTTCTTTGCCATTCCAGATGACTTTATTAATCAGTGATTTGAGTCATTGCAGAGATGTATGGATGCAGTCCTCCAAGCTCATGATGGAGTCAGACACAATATTCATTCTGTTTCCACTGCAGCATGACCACATATTCTAGACTGGACATTATTTCTGTTCAAGACTTTTGTCTGAGCAAAGTCAGATCTTACTGTCCTAATGAAATCATTAATAATCAAGGCATGATCATATGTTATTGTGGTCAAATAAGTGTAATCTAGAGGCCTTTGCCTTTCATCTGAGCCACTTCTGATACCAAATGATCAACTAGAAGTCAAGTTATTATTTGCTGTTTGTAAAACTCAGATAGACCACAAGACTTTTGTCAGACTTTTATATCTTTTTAGATAATTATACTTGAAAACAAGACATGACCAGTCAGTCCTACAGAACTCAGATTTTCCAGTGTGTGTGATGTTGGGATGTGCAGAGCTGTCTGTAGTTCTCCTGACACACAATCAGGTTTATTCTCTCAGTCTCGCTGCACTTCCTGTTTTCCAGCATAAACTGAAGCAGAAGTCAAATAAACACACAGATTCTTACACAGCTGAGTCAGACCTCCATCTTTTATCAATAGCAGAGGAAAAATCTCCACCAAACACAAACAACCACGCCCGGGAACACACCAGGCCTATTATAGCTCAGCATTTATTTATTTATTTTTTACATTTGCTGCAAATTTCAGTTCAGTTTTAGTTTTATTAATGTTTTATTTAGTTTAACTTCTATTTAGGGGCAACACGGTGGCTCAGTGGTTAGCACTGTCACCTCACTGCAAGAAGATCACTGGTTCGAGTCCCAGCTGGGCCAGTTGGCATTTCTGTGTGGAGTTTGCATGTTCTCCCTGTGTTGGCGTGGGTTTCCTCCGGTTTCCCTCACTGTCCGAACACATGCGCTATAAGGGAATTGATGAACTAAATTGACCGTAGTGTTTTGAATGTGTAAATGAGTGTGTATGGGTGTTTCCCAGTACTTAAGCTGAAAGTGCATCCGCTGAGTAAAACATATGCTGGAATAGTTGGCAGTACATTCCGCTGTGGCAACCCCTGATAAATAAAGGACTAAGCTGAAGGAAAGTTAATGAATGAGTTTTGAGTTCAGTGCGCAATGACGTTAACTCTTGTAAGAAACTCATAGTGATAAAATAAAATAATAGTTTGAACAAACACTGAAGCCAAAACCACACAAATGCCACGAATAAAGAAAAGTAAAAATTATAAAGAATTAAAGGGCACCAATGGTGAAAAATCTACTTTTCAAACTGTTTGGACAGACATATGTGCAGGCAGGGGCGTTGCTAGACATAAAGCTCTACTGGGGCACGTACCCCCTTCCCCCATCTCCATTATTATATATATATATATACACTTTTATTCACTATTATTTTGAAGAATAATTATATAATAATAAGAATACTTTTATTTATAATAAATATAATATACATATGTATATTATATTTATTATAAATAAAAGTATTCTTATTATTATACAATTATTCTTCAAAATAATCTTAAATGTAACTGGAAAACAATGTTAAGACAACTGGAGTGATATGCTAAGATAATTTAAGAAATTACTTTTGCATAAATATTACTTTCATTTGAATGAAATTCTATAGACAATTCAATAAAATATATATATAAAAAAAAATGTGTTATAGGATTATCTTTTGTAGACTTGACACATGGCAGATAATTAAGTTTGTTGAGTCTTTACCTCCCTGACTCCTCATCCCTCCATTTTGCTTCATACAAAATAAATCTATCAGGAGGCATGCTTAGTAAGGTCACCATCATATTGTTTAAACTTTAGTTTTGCCCACTTGCAAAACAAAAAAGGCGGTTATGCTGATTTTACAACGCATGAGCGGCGCGTAACAAGCAGCGCGTGCAAGAGGCGCGCGTGTTCTCTGCGCACACGCGGGGACGCGTCAGTTTGCTTTTTTGATTACACTGCTTTCACCAGCGTTGGTTCGCACATAGAGAATAGCGTCTTTATTTCGGAATTACTCTTAATAAATACACTTGCATATGAAGTAAATCATCTTTATAATTGATGTAAATTATGTAAATCATTTACTGGGGCACTGGAGATTTTCACTGGGGCACGTGCCCCAGTGAATTGGGTCTAGCGACGCCCCTGTGTGCAGGTATGGTGTATAGACTGTCATATTGGGGTGATATAAACACACCCAGTCCTTTTTTTTCAATTTAGCAACATAAAAAAACGGTGGACCAATTGGAACGGTTTTCAGACCGACGGCAACTTTACGTAGGAGTGCGGTCCCCCTGCCCACCGAATTGATTGACAGCTGCGCGTATTAACATGTCCCAGTAGTCTCGTGTATAATCATATCAACAAGACCAGACGTGGTTTATTTTTACGTTAAGTTCTGTCTGTTGTCTGACGCAGCCGAGGGAGGAGATTAAGGCATGCAGAAAGCATGTAGAAACAGTGGGTGGGGAGGACTAGCCTTAAAGGCGCAGTACCACAAAACAGCCCCCTAGTGAAAAAATGTATAAATAGAATCTTGCAAAGGGTATAATGAAAATTCTGATGGGTGTTTTGAGCTGAAACTATACAGACACATTCTGGAGACGCAAAACACTTATAAAAAAGGGCTAACCTAGGTGCCCTTTAAGACAAACTTCTTTATATTAAAGCTCAAGGCTGTGCTTAAACCTGCCTAGTTTACATTGTTTGGCAAATTATGCAAATGTGTTTGTCTGTAAAAGCAGCCGATTCGAATATCACCGCTTGATTGAATGGGCATTATCAGTGGTTATCAGCTGATAGATATGGGCCAGTGGGGGCCTCCTGCACCTACTGGTATGCTCAGAAGGTATTATCATCCATCCACATGGTTAATCAGCTATAGATCACAGGTGGCTGTGGCCAGAAATTAACAAGAGTTATTTATATTATTTATTAAACTTCACGTTATTTTATTAATACCTACCCCATCCCTAAATCCAACCATCACTGTAATGTAAAAACAGATCTGGAGTCTTCTCTATTAGCATAGCTGATTAACCATGTGAATAATAACGGACTTCTGAGCCTACCAGTAGGCGCAGGAGGCCCCTACTGGCCCATATCTATCAGCTGAGAACCACTGATAATGCCCATTCAATCGACTGATAACATTTAAAGCGGGTAGTATAGCGTTTAAGATTTTCCACCACAGATTGTGTGCTTATTAATTCTGGAAACCATTATTATTTTTGCTAATTATTCTTTAATTTCAGTGTGTTTTTAGGGACTGTTGTTAGTTTCAGTTAGGGATTTTTTTTTAACATTTGATTTCAGTTAATGAAAATGTTTTTGACCAAAAGTTTGATGCTGCGTTCACAACAGACGTGGATGAAGCATCAAGCGCGAGTGATTAACATGTTAAGTGCTTTCAGTAGTATGGCAATAAGTGAAGTTTATTTATGAACTAATTTCGAGAAGATCACATGCTTATGATTCACCAATCAGACAATTCCTATAAATTTGAGTTCCTATAAATACCCTAAGTTTCATATAACAGCCATCTTTGTTTTGAAGAATCCCCGCTTCCACCTCTACTCCTCCTCTTTTCCTAGATGGGTGGCACAGTGACCAAGTGGTTAGCACTGTTGCCTCACAGCAAGAACATCACTGGTTTTAGTCCTTACTAAGCCAGCTGACGTTTCTGTGAGGAGTTTACATGTTCTCCCCGTGCTCACGTGGGTTTCCCCCGGATTCCCCGGTTTCCTCCCACCATCCAAAAACATTCAACTTAACTTAATTGACTAATCCAAATCAGCATCATAGACATGTTCCTAGTAAGTAGTTACCTATTAAGAGCAATCAATATCTGTTCATTAGCTCCTACAGCCGGAGAGTTCTCGAGACTTACCTGAGCTCAAACTCCCCTGCCCTGCAATGGGAGGGAGCCCCGGGCTCGAGGATCTTATGAGCTCAGGGCTCTCTCCCTGGACAGCATGCCAAAGTAGCTTATAATCAATCATCAGCTAAGTGTGAACTCTTGAAAATGGTGTTTAAACTCACATTGGCTGCATTTAAGAATGAATAACGCCCATAATCAGTACCTGAGGTGATCTTTGTCATAGTAGTTTATGCTGTTGTTCTGCTGCGACGTTGCGGAAATAGAAAATAGAGATTTCACACATTGCAGTAGCTGATTGTTAGGAGAAAAACTCCTTTTAACATGGAAAAGATACATTTATTGCATGTTGCGTTGCCACGTTTCATGTAGTTAGGACATGGTGTAAGTTTTAACTGTGGTTTACTAGCTGCAAGCAGCATTGAGGGGGCCAAGCCCTTGTGGAACCGCTCCCTCGGTGGCTTCAGGAACATTGCATCGTGGACATTCAACCCGCCAGTAATCTCTGTTTATAAGCAGCCAAAAGTGTTTGTTTTTATTTATTTTTTATTTGATAGACTTTTGTTGTCTATCAGAATACCATGAGTAAATATCTCACTATGGGTGAGACCATTCAAGATCCTGAATGTCTTTGCATCATGCTGACATAATTTGATGGGAATTACATATTTTTTAGTAAGTAGTAGTTGATCACATTTGTAAAAATCTTCAACATTTACATTAAATTAGCCCTCCTCCTGTATGTCAGAGCAAATAATTGTAAATAAGAAGGCAACTTACAGCTACTTTTCTGGTGACAGACGTGCCACCATCAGGCGGATCTTGTTGGTAAAGAGCACTGGAGTAATGGAAAGCATGAGCAGAAGTGTGTGAAGGGTGATTTCAGGACGCCGCTGCCTCCAGACCTCCACACTCATCAGACCAATCACAGCTGACCTCATGTGAAAGGCGGGCCTTCATGCCTTCTGTTATGTCAATTAATGCCAATCACAGCCTGGACCAATCAAACGCATCCATCTACCTGGACACAGTGACGGCCTGCGGCGGGTCTGAGCGCTGAAGACCACACGCATGCAGAAACATATTACAGAAAATATTGACATGCATGGAGCAGGAAAACAGTTCAGGAAAGAGACGAAAGAAAAGAGCTGCGTTACTCAAATATCATTTTGAAGTCTTTTCCTAATTTTCCTGTGAAGTGCGTTGTAACTATTTCAGTAAATGAAAACGATAAATGCAATTGGGTCACACCTCTACAGTTCTACAAGGTACAATTCTTGCTAATAATAAAAATGAACAAATACTTTAAGCTCAATAAACTACTAATTTGCTGCTTATTATTAGCTATTAAGATAGTAGTTGGGTTTAAAGGTTCAAGAGTATTTTTTCTTATATAACAGATGTGTGTGTGTTGAGCATCAGTTAAGACAATGTTAGCACACATTAGCTTTAATTGTGGGGAAAACTGGATCATTTTGAGCTTTTGTCAGCTAATTTCATCTTCTGGGTTTACATTATTATTTGAACGGGATCAAAATCAGTGATGAAGCGCGAGTCTGCTAGTGGAGTGATGACGCGTTGGTTTCTCATGTTTATTCATAGCTGAGTTTTCTTATCCTATGAGAAGACCCTGCTTCTTAATTATTCATGAGAGCACATGCTTTCCTAACCCTTTTCAAAGGCAAGCCAGACCTGTCAAGCTGTGAGAACCAATGACGGGGTGAGGACGCATACGCATACGGCAAGCAGTTTTAAGCTGTCCGTGAAGGGTCGTAACATTATGTGTTTGTTTCAACCCAGGCTCAATCTGAAAACTACCTCTACAGACGTTTCTGGAGGCCGCGAAATACATCCCCGCAGCGCGTTTTGCTGCAGTTTTTGTTTTCATGATTCCACGAAAGGCCGCTGTGTATGCTTTTTGAGATCTCAAATTTTCCATGCGAGTGCCATTCGCGCCTGCTGTTCTTGCGTTAACCCACCAGAGGCCGCTGTCGACTGACTTTTTGACAGACTTGTTGACTGACTTAGCGAATAGCTAACGCGAAAAGGAAAGGTGTCACAATGCCCGTAGCATTCGTTTAAAAATAAGATAAAATGCAGCAATACGTACCTCCGGCTACGTAATTTGCAGTCTCCAGAAATGTCTGTAGGGCTGCGTTTTCAGAATGAGCCTGTGTTGGTTTGTTTCCATGATCCACAGGGTTTGTTGCATGTTTTTCCCCGCGATGCTGTCAGGGCTGATACAGCAAACCTGTTGGTTTGCACCAAGCATTTTTGTCAAAAGACTTATGCGAGAATTGAGGAATGGTGGACTTTGTCTTTTATCAGTTAATTTCGTTACTATTCAGACACATCGCCTATATCTGTGCTACTGTGTTCGCCTATGTTTAAAATCCTCCAGATTACTGGCAGGGCTAATGGTTGGAATAGACAGGGCAAGAGACCTGCTGCACGGCTCTTTACTGTGTCTGCATTCAGACTTGGGATTATCTTTATAACAATATAACAAATTGTGGTTATGTGTATATGAAATTACGAATAACAAATGTAGCAGGGCGTTAAATTACTGTTTATTTCTTTGCATTTTAATTTTGTAAATTTGTGTCTCATTTTGTGAGCCGACTGACAACAGTTCTTCGCTCCCCTCTTTTTTCCCTGCTCTGCCGACCACGCCAACTCCTCCCTCTGCTCGCAGAGCTCCACACCCATCATGGAGCATTTTTTGAAAAAATTCTGAGGTAGACTTGAACCGAAAAACGGGGGGTTTCATGACCCTTTAAATATTAGATAAGATTAGGCATGTAGAATGAGATCATAGGGCAGTACGCTGGCTCAGTGGCTAGCACTGTGGCCTAACAGCAAGAAGGTCACTGGTTTGAGCCTCGGCTGGGTCAGTTAACGTTTCTGTGTGGAGTTTGCATGTTCTCCTCGTGTTGGAGTGAGTTTCCTCCGGGTGCTCCGGTTTCCCCCACAGTCCAATCACATGCGCTATAGGTGAACTGGATGAAGTAAATTGGCCGTAGTGTATATGAGTGTATGGGTGTTTCCTAGTGCTAGGTTGTAGCTGGGAGGGCTTATTATGTAAAACATATGCTGGAATAGTTGTCGGTTCATTCCGCTGTGGGGTCGCCTGATGAATAAAGGGACTAAGCCAAAGGAAAATGAATGAATGAATAAGATCAGGCGAAATATGTGCTTTATTAGTACTAATAAATTGGCTAATAATAATGATAGGCAGGTTATAAGCGAGAGAATTGTTACCTAATCGATATTTTACCATTAGTTTTACCAAAGAATATAACTGAAAACACTCATGATTTTTGAGGTCATTGCAACATTTAACCATAAGTCTTCCAAAATGTTTATGAATTGTGAGTTTTAATAATTTCAAGTGAGTTTAAAGTATTCAGGCCTAAAAAATTCCCTTTCTAACTAATTTAATTAGTTATTTACATTGCATTATTAAACTTGTGTATCTGAATGTTGCTTTAGAAAATCTGTGCAGGACAGTACAGTATCGTTACTATACTGCAGTGTTTCTCATTGGGCTGGACAATAATTTGATATCAATATATATCGTGGTAGATTTTTTTTTTTCAGTTTTAAACCCATTTCTAGTATTTGGTCGCATATGCATCCGAAATTTAATCTATGCGACCTCATAATATATTTGGGAGCATTTGTGCGACTGCTTATAATGGGTGTAGTGCGACCTGTTTTGATTTTTTCTAAAAGCGTGCTGAATCGCTCTTCCCTGCCACTACATTGGTTCATATTAGCTGTCAATCACTCAAGGCTTTCCGCTGTCAGATGCCAGGGAGCTTTTGTGACCGCTGAAAATGCAAACGGATGAAGAGTGAAAAGTGCACAGGTCAGCAAACCGCACCTAAAGTTACAAATAATGGCGCATATGAGAGCAATCATGACACATGGTGGATGTTGATCCACCACCTGAGATCAATCGAGAGTTTTCAAAGAAGGTGCCCGAATCTTGTTGCATTGCATTCGCTGCGTGTTCAGCGCAAATGTCCGTTAAATGTAAAGTCTAATACTGTACACATCATCGCCAAAGAAGCTCGACTTTACTAAGTTTACACTGAAAATGCGGCTCATAACAAAGAGCGGTATTGAACCGGTGGTCATCATGAGAATCCTGCTCTGTCTGCTCATAACTTGGTGCGGCTGACTCGCCTGCTTTATTCCACCAACACAGAGAAATGAAGATCAGCTCATAACGAGACTGAGCATTTAAAGAGTGGTAGAAGTGAGACTTTACTTCCTTTTGTCCGTTCTTTCTTAAGATGTATGTTATTTTTCTATTTTTATATTACTGATTACTCTTTTGCAGCTTTCGGCATTGAATTGAAGAATTTATTATAGACTTTTATTTTAGCTTTTATTTATTATAGCTTTTTGTTTTGTAGCAGAAATATTATTTATTAAATTGACATGCATATTAAAAACAACAGTGCAAAATAAATCTTACTGCAGTGCTTCATTTTTGTTTGATGCAAATCATAAATGTATTTTTCATAAAGTAACAGGCTTTTTATAGCAGATAACTTACATTCAAGCACAATTAAGGCAGCATCATAATGAGAACTGTAATTCATTGTTACTATTATTGTCATTTTCATCATCATTAATATTATATAGTTATTAGACATTCATTTTGGAATTATATATATATATATATATATATATATATATATATATATATATATATATATAAAAGCTGAGTTTGAGAGTTTGATTTATTTGATAGTTTATTTCACATTTCTTGTTTGTAATGGCTAAATACAAATAAAAGTAAAAATAAATTTTTGTTGTACTGTTTTTATTTAAAGTTAATAAAGTTATTTCCTGGCTTTTTAATATTGTCCTTATCGATATCAGAATTATATCATATCGGCCGAAATTAAGAAATATATCGTCCAGTCCTAGTTTCTCAACCACGTTTATGAAGGAGCACAGTCTCTGCACATTTTCCATGTCTCCTTAACCAAACACACCTGATTCAGATCATCAGCTCATTAGACCTGTAATGGGTGTGACAGACAAAGACATCCAAAACATGCAGTTCTGGTGGTCCTCCAGGAACGTGGTTGAGAAACAGTGATCTACTGTATTTCTCAATGTTTTAAGATTGGTTTATTATTATTATTATTATTTTGTAGATGGATTCCCTTACAAAATCATCCAAATCTGCCATTTTAAACAGTGAATATCTTATATCTTATCAGCGAAGAGAAAGCGACACAAATTTATACTTTCACCGCCTTCCGCGTGACCCGAAGGTCCGTTCTGAATGGATAGTGAAAATAAAAAGCGATATTGAAGCTCATTTTCAGCTACGTTAAGGTAAATGGCACTAGTTAGCTAACGTTTTCTTTCCTAAACACACGTTTTAGATGCCATTCATCAAACTCAAGCTAATTAACTGATTTTTTCACTATATTAGACTCGTCATGATACTGAATTTCGGTACTGAATTAAAAAAGAAACGTCCATTTCACATTAACATTTAAGGGACTGTTGATGGCGTTCTCAAACAGCACTGATTTGCCAAAGTATTCACCAGTGCTCAACAGAAATTACTGTGATTGGCCGTGAAGGTCATCAGTTCACCACACTTCACTGATGTTTACCGAGTGTAAACACAGATGAGTGATCCGCTGATGAATCGACTGATCTTCACAGATTTAAAATGCTCCAGTGTCTGTGTATCTGTGTTTGCAATCTGTGAAGTGCGGTGAACTGATGAGCTTCACAGCCAATCACAGTCATTTCTGTTGAGCTCTGGTGAATACCATGGCACTTTATATGTCACTTATATATGTCACTTTAAGCTGAATACTAGTATCTTGAAGAATATCTAGTCTAATATTATTTACTGTCATCATGGTAAAGATAAAATAAATCAGTAATTAAAAATGAGTTATTAAAACTATTATGATTAGAAATGTGTTGAGAAAATCTCTCCTTTGAACAGAAAAAATATACAGGGGGGCTAATAATTCTGACTTCAACTGAGTATCATAGAAAAATAATGGCATGCAGCCCTAGTCATAGCATTGAACTGTCTTTGTGTATCAATAGTTTTTGTTCCAGCTCTGATAAACACTCTGTTTTCTTTGTGTGTGTTTTGTTCAGGTGTTGGGCAGTTCAGCAGGTTCTCCAGCCGGCTCCTCGTCTTCATCCAGCTCGTCGCGTCAGTTTCCCCGTCAGAGAATCACGCGGGTGAACCTCAGGGACTTCATCTTCTTCATGGAGCAGGAGCGAGAGAGCAGCCGGTCCCTGCTTCTGTACCGCGCACTGCTCAAGTAGCAGAACACACTACAGACTCTCCTCCACGTGCCTTCAGCTCACACACACTCACCTGTCTGCTCATTTCACACACACACACACACACACACATGTTGGTATCGGTGGTTTACGAGGACTCTTTAATAATTATTCGCCCTCCTGTGAATTTTGTTCAAATATTTCCCCAAATGATGTTGAACAGATTCAGGAATTTTTCACAGTATTTCCTATAATATTTTTTCTTCTGGAGAAAGTCTTATTTGTTTTATTTTGGCCAGAATAAAAGCAGTTTTTAATTTTTAAAAAATCATTTTAGGGTCAATATTATTAACCCCCTTAAGCAATATTAATTTTGGATTGTCTACAGAACAAACCACTGTTATACAACTTGCCTAGTTACCATAATTTTACCCCAATTAAGCCTTTAAATGTTACTTTAAGCTGAATACTAGTGTCTTGAAGAATATCTAGTCTAATATTATTTACTGTCATCATGACAAAGAGAAAATAAATCAGTTATTAGAGATTAATTATTAAAACTATTATGTTTAGACTATTATGCTTAAATTGGGGGAAGATATAGAGGGAAGGCTAATAATTCAGACTTCATCTATATTTTATACAGTAAAAAACGCTTATTATACGACTTAACCACATCCCTAAACCTAATAATCTATTAAAAAAAAACCTATTATTTTTTATTGTTAGAATTCTGAGGACACAACACATGTCCTCATAAACCAGCTTAATAGAGTACAACTAGCTCATACCCATGTAATTATACTAAATATGCAAGAGAGTCCAGTCACAGCATAACAGCAGACCAATATCAGGCCTGGATTCATATCGACAGAGATTTATATCAAGATGTTTGACTAAAAACACCACTGTGATGTGGAGGAGAATCTGTGGCCAAATCCACAAGAGCGGACTGATGGAAACACAGATGCCAAAATAAGAAAAAGTCAGTTAAGTATTATTTTTAATTGGCTGAATTACGAGGACACTAGACATGTCCTCATAAACCAGCCTAATGAAGAACTGCTAGCTCAGCTCATACACATGTCATTATACAAATTTCAGTCCTTGTAAGCCACCACAACCTTTCCACACACACTTCTCTGTCTGCTCGTTTCACAAAACACACACACACCGCTGTGTCTCTTCACCTTTTCACAAAACACACAATCCTCTGTCTGATCACACATCTCTGGGTTATTAGTGAAGCTCTATTTATGATAGTTTTATCGCTTGTGTTTTCAGCTCTAGGCTGATGAGCAGCTTTTTTGTTTGTTTGTTTGTTTGTTTGTTTGTTTGTTTGTTTGTTTTATGTATGAATGGATCTGACACTGCACAAATCCCTTTCTTCATCAGGGTTTTTATTTAGCTTTTCAATTAAAAGGCACACAGTTATATATGTAAATATATAGATATGTTATTTATGAGTGATATATACTCAAATATTCTAGTCATGTGATCACACTACAAAAGTCATTAAAAAATCATTTGCAAACATGCAATACACACAAGTAAGGGTCAGCGATCGCAATAATAGAATTTAATCATTTATAATTATCTTATGGGCGGCACGGTGGCTTAGAATTGTCGCCTCACTGCAAAGAAGGTCGCTGGTTCGAGCCTCGGCTGGGTCAGTTGGCATTTCTGCATGGAGTTTGCATGTTCTCCCCGTGCTCGCGTGGGTTTCCTCCGGGTGCTCCGGTTTCCCTCACAGTCCAAACACCTGCGCTATAGATGAATTGAATAAGCTAAATTGGCATTAGCGCATTAGTGTGTGTGTGAATGTGAGAGTGTATAGGCATTTCCCAGTAATGGGTAGCATCCACTGTGTAAAACATATGCTGGAATAGTTGGTGGTTCATTTCTCTGTGGCGACTCCTGATAAATAAAGGACTAAGCTGAAGGAAAATGAAGGATTTCTCTTATCTTAATTATTTTCCTACGTCCCAACACCTAGTTTCTGCAAATCATTTTTATTATTTAGAATTGTTTCTGTGTGGAGTTTGCATGTTCTCCCCGTGTTGGTGTGGGTTTCCTCCGGGTGCTCCGGTTTCCCCCACAGTCCAAACAGTTGGTGCCACGCTTCCGTTTTAAAATCGTACAATTTCGTACGAATTAGCCACTAAACTGACAAAACGTAAAATACTTACGTTTTCTCGTGAGATCAGGCTGAAACAACACTAATCAAGCAGTTCCTTGCATCCAATATCTCGGTTGTCAAGGGGGCATGCATGAAATGTTACTGAATGAAAGTGAAAGTGCCAAACTGCAGTTAAAGACGAACAATTAAAAATGAAACACTCGAAAATAGAATAAACCGCAATTACGTTAATCGAATTATGTGCTATAACAGGTAAAACTGGACCATGAAAGGAACATTTAATAACCAACTCATGTAAACACTTTCATCATATTATTGTCTCATTCAGATTTAGGCAAATAGATCGATTACTGATGTCCATGTAAACGTAGTCACTGTCTGCATTTTTCCTGATGTTTTCTAGTATAAATGCAGCAAAGCTCTGCTGAAGTGAGTGTTTTGTGCAGGTCAGATATCATTCTGCTGTATATTTAACACACAGCGCTTACACTCAACGATCTTTGAGGCCAAACACCTTAAAGTGATCATTGTCTTATCTGTTGAAGAATCTCTGAATTTATGCAGATTTTCATCATCATCATCATCATCATCATCATCATCATCATCATCATCATCAGTGTCTGACCAATCAAAGTATTTCAAACCCACACACAAGCTGAATTTATGAACTAAACCTTTTTCGAAACCTTTATCAGCGCGACTCCAGTGTAAATAGACTTTTTGATAACCATGGTTTTTATCAGCATGTATAAATTATTTCCACATCATATTTTAGGAGGAAAATAACGCTTTAAATTCGGATGGAAACGCTCTTTGAAAGTGATCATGAAGCTTCTGTGCGTCATTGTGATTTGTGTATCTTTGATATTTGTCCACAAGGAGCACCAATCTGTGTTTTCCAGAATCAGGCCAGCAGAATCAAGCTATAGCAATACAAACACACCAACTACACACCAATTCACTATTAATTTACATATCAACTATACACGCCGACTACACAGCAACTACACACCGACTACACAGCAACTACACATTGATTGTATTCCAACTATGTTTCAGATACATGTCAACTACACCTCAATTACATGTCAACCAGACTGTCAACAATACATTACATGCCAACTGCACGTTAGCTACATGCCAAATATGTCAACTACATGCCAACTACACATCAGAGTTAACTACACATCAACTATGTCAACTACATGCTAATGTCAACTATACACCAACTATAGATTTATTACGCCAACTACACATCAACTACATGCCAGATGTTAACTACATGCCAACTACGTCAACTACATGTCAATTACTCACCAACTACAGAACAACTACATGTCAACTACACACCTAATGTCAACTACACGTCATTGACATGCCAACTACACATCAACTACATGCCAGATGTTAACTACATGCCAACTACGTCAACTACATGTCAATTACTCACCAACTACAGAACAACTACATGTCAACTACACACCAAATGTTAGCTACACGTCATTGACATGCCAACTTCACATCAATTACTTGCCAAATGTCAACTACATGCCAACTACGTCAACTACATGTCAATTACTCACCAACTACAGATCAACTATGTCAACTACACACCAAATGTCAACTACACATCATTGACATGCCAACTACACATCAATTACTTGCCAAATGTCAACTACATGCCAACTACGTCAACTACATGTCAATTACTCACTAACTACAGAACAACTACATGTCAACTACACACCAAATGTCAACTACACGTCATTGACATGCCAACTACACATCAATTACTTGCCAAGTGTCAACTACATGCCAACTACATCAACTACATGTCAATTACTAACCAATTACAGAACAACTACATGGCAACTACACACCAAATGTCAACTACACGTCATTGACATGCCAACTACACATCAATTACTTGCCAAATGTCAACTACATGCCAACTACGTCAACTACATGTCAATTACTCATCAACTACAGAACAACTACATGTCAACTACACACCAACTACACGTCAACTGTCAACTACAAGCTAAATGTCAACAACACACCAAATATAGATTTATTACGCCAACTACACGTCAACTACATGCCAAGTGACAACTACATGCCAACTACGTCAACTACATGTCAATTACTCACCAACTACAGATCAACTACATCAACTACACACCAAATGTCAACTACACGTTATTGACATGCCAACTACACATCAACTATGTCAACTACACACACTACTGATCAATTACATCAACTACACGTCATTTACATGCCAGCTACACATGAACTGTCAACTACATCTCAACTACATGCCAAATGTCAACTACATGTCAATTATGCACTAACTACAGATCAACTACACACCAAATGTCATCTACACATTACTGACATGCCAACTACACATCAAATAAGTCAACCACTTCAACTACATACCAAATGTCAACTACATGCCAATTATGTAAATTACACACCAACTACAAATCGACTACATGTAAACTACACGTCAATTACACATCAACTATGTCAACTACATGACAAATACATCAATTACATGCCAACTACATTTTTATTATGTTAACTACATGTTAACTACACACCAAATGTCAACTACATGCAAACTACATTATTCATAGGTCAACTGCATGCCCAAGAATTCAATTACATGCCAACTTCACTTCAACTACATCAACAACACACCCTGTATGTCAATCACATGCCAACTACACTTTAACTACACGCCAAATACATTAATTACACCCCAACTACAATTCAACTACATCAAATACATGCCTAATACATCAATTATGCACCCACTAGACTTTACCTACATCAACAACATGTCCAAAACGTCAATTACACGCCAACTACACTTCAACTACAGGGCAAATATGTCAATTACACGCCAACTACATTTCAACTACATCAACTACACACTAAATATGTCAATACACTTCAACTACATCAACTACATGCCCCATATGTCAATTATACACAACTACACTTCACCTACATCAACAACATGCCTAAAACGTCAATTACACGCCAACTACACTTTAACTACAGGGCAAATATGTCAATTACACGCCAACTACATTTCAACTACATCAACTACACGCCCAATACACCATCTACACTTCAACTACATCAACTACATGACCCATATGTCAATTATACACCAACTACACTTCACCTACATCAACTACATGCCCAAAACGTCAATTACACGCCAACTACACTTCACCTACATCAACTACACACTAAATATGTCAATTACACCCCAACTACACTTCAACCACATCCACTACATGCCCAATACATCAATTATGCATCAACTACACTTCACCTACATTAACAACATGCCTAAAATGTCAATTACACGCCAACTACACTTGAACTACAGGGCAAATTCTTCAATTACTCGCCAAGTACACTTTAACTACATCAACTACATGCTAAATATGTCAATTACACCCCAACTACACTTCAACTACATCAACAACATGCCCAAAACGTCAATTACACGCCAACTACATTTCAACTACAGGGCAAATATGTCAATTATGCACCAACTACACTTCAACTACACACCAAATATGTCAATTATACGCCAACTACACTTCCACTACATCAACTACACGCCCAATACACCATCTACACTTCAACTACATTAACTACATGAACCATACGTCAATTATACACCAACTACACCACCTGCATCAACAACATGCCCAAAATGTCAATTATACACCAACTACACTTCAACTACAGGGCAAATATGTCAATTATGCACCAACTACACTTCAACTACACACCAAATATGTCAATTATACGCCAACTACACTTCAACTACATCAACTACACACCCAATACACCATCTACACTTCAACTACATCAACTACATGACCCATATGTCAATTATACACCAACTACACTTCACCTACATCAACAACATGCCCAAAACGTCAATTACACGCCAACTACACTTCAACTACAGGGCAAATACTTCAATTACTCACCAACTACACTTTAACTACATCAACTACACACTAAACATGTCAATTACACCCCAACTACACTTCAACTACATCAACTACATGACCCATTTGTCAATTATACACCAACTACACTTCACCTACATCAACAACATGCCCAAAACGTCAATTACACGCCAACTACACTTTAACTACAGGTCAACTATGTCAATTATGCACCAACTACACTTCAACTACACACCAAATATGTCAATTACACCCCAACTACACTTCAACTACATCAACTACACGCCCAATACACCAACTACATCAACTACACGCCCAATACATCAATTATACACCAACTACACTTCAACTACACACCAAATACATCAATTATACTTCAACTACATCAACTACACGCCCAATACGTCAATTATACACTAACTACACTTCAACTACACACCAAATACGTCAATTACACGCCAACTAAACGTCAACTATATCAACTACACGCCCAATACGTCAATTGTACACCAACTACACTTCAACTACAGGACAAATATGTCAATTACACCCAACTACACTTTAACTACATCAACTACACGCCCAGTACATCAATTATACACCAACTACACTTCAATTACACACCAAATACATCAATTATACTTCAACTACATCAACTACACGCCCAATACGTCAATTATACACTAACTACACTTCAACTACACACCAAATACGTCAATTACACGCCAACTAAACTTCAACTACATCAACTACACGCCCAATACGTCAATTGTACACCAACTACACTTCAACTACAGGACAAATACGTCAATTACACCCATCTACACTTTAACTACATCAACTACATGCCCAGTACGTCAATTATACACCAACTACACTTCAACTACGCACCAAATACGTGAATTACACGCAGACTACACTTCAACTACATCAACACGCCCAATACGTTAGTTTTACACTAACTACACTTTAGCTACACACCAAATACATCAATTACACATCAACTACATGCCCAACACATCAATCATGCACCAACTACACTTCAGCTATGTCAAACACATCAATTACACGCCATTTACAATTCAACTGTCAACAACATGACAACCACATCAATTACAATACGTCAACACAATACAATACAATCAAATACGTCAACTACACACATCAACAAATACACACACTAACTACCGATTCATGTTGCTGCGTCTGAACACTAAACATCTGAGGTGTAGTTTTAAATAAGTCCAGTTTCTTATCTCGTAAATTCACTAACATTTAAAATATTGGAGTTATTGAAAAGTATTTTCTGCTCACCATCTCTTTAATAACACACTTCAAATTGTTACACCTACATGTTTCTAATCATAATTCATAAATCTTAGTCATTAATCATAACCGTTTTTAAAAGTCTTTGATCACGTTTTTTTAAATCACCCACAGCAATTAAAATTTTCCAGCTTGGTTTATTTCTGAGAACAAATTAGGTTGGAAAATGTCCTTTTTTTTTAGGTGTAACGAGTTAATTTTGATCAAATGATTAAGTTTTTAAGGCTATTTAAATACATAGTCTAATTCTACTTAAGCTTCTCTTAAACCTCCTGAATGCAGCTCTAGATTTTGAAGACAGAAGATTTCCATGCACTGATGAATCAAACACACAATAAAGCAGTATTATGTATTATGAAAGAATTAGACATTAATACTCATTTTGACCTGGGTTTTTGTCATAGTTTGGGTTGTAAAACTGCATTTCACTGCTGTTTCTATCCTTTTAGTGACATCTAATCTCACGCTCAGCATTTTTGTCTCGTTTTCTAGAACAAATATGTAGCAAGTCATAAATCAAGATGTATTTACTTGGGAAGCAAGTATTAGGTTTTGTTTTCTGAAATATTAAACATTTGAACAAATTATTCACGTCAAAAAATATTTTATATTATTATTATTATTATTATTATTTATTTTTTTATTTTTTTAGAAAGCAAAACTTCTTAAGAATTTACAGTTCACAATAATACATTATAGTTGAACACTAACCATAAAACAAACAGATAAAAAAAATGTAAAAGCCTGATAAAAACAGATAAAAAAAAATAATAAAGACAAAACTGCTAAAGTCACTCAGTATTATTTGTTTAATTCAGGCAGAATTTTTGTTTTCCTTCATGAACAAAAAAGTCTTGATGAATAACAATACATTTACTTGAAAAGCAAAATGACTCGAGATGTTAGCTTTGTTTTCTGAAAGAATAAACATATTTATACATTGAAGAATTTTCACCTCAAAAGCAGACAAAATACCTGCTAACTGATTCAGAGGAATAAGTGAAACTCTAAAGGAACATTTTCATTTCTGACAACATTTTTTAAATTCTTTTTGCCAATTTTTATCATAAAAATCTATATTTTTGTGTTTCTCAGAAAACAAAATGACAGTAAATTCAGACTCAGCTTTATTAGGTTTTGTTTTCTGGAGAAAAAAGATTTAAGCATTAAACTGTAAACATATTTGCTAATTCAGAGAAATAATGTAAATTCTAAAGAAAAACACCATTTCGGACAACAGAGATTTCTTTTATCATAAATATCAATGCGTTTTTTTTCAGAAACAAGACTTGATTTCTTAAGAAATTAGTTGAATTAGTTTGTCTACAAGATGCTGCTGTCGAGTTAAATTCAGACTCAGCATTATTGAGTTTTGTTTTCTGTAGAAAAAAAATATTAAAAATTAAACTTTTTTTTTCTTCTTAAAACTGTTAATTATTTGCAGATGAGTTCATAAACAGCATTTCTGACAGCAAAGATATTTTTCTTTTGTAGTTTTTTGGTTTATTATAAAAGTCAATATATTTTTCGAAAACTGACACAAATAATAAACATTAAATCAGAATAAAGCTTTAGTTCAACAAATGAAAATAAAAAAACACAGAAAAAAAAATTAATTCAGATGTTTTTTTAAAATAAAAATAAATAAATAAATAAATAAATAAATAAGCATTTTTTCTTAAAACTGGAAAGTTAATTCAGAAAAACATAAAATGTTAGTTTTTGTCATCAAATTCATTTTTTTTTTCAGAAACCAAGACTTGAAGGTTCACAGTAAAGCATTAGTTGAACTAAGAAAAAAAAGACAAAAAGACAAAATTCAGACTTTTTAAGAAAACAAAAGTAATTCAATTCATTCTTTTTTTAATTTTCAGTTTTCATTTACTTAAGTGAAGCTTTTTTTAACTGGAATAATAACTCAGAGACATAAAGTCAATTCTAAAGGGAGAAAAACACCATTTCAGATAAATAAAATGTTTAGTTTTTTCATCAGTCAATATATTATTTCAGAAATCAAGACATGATTTCTTAATCAGGCCCTCCAGGGTTTCACTAGACCTTTTGAGGTCTAAAATGAATGATTTTGCTGTGGCTTTTCTTAAAATTTGTGGCAACATTTGCAGCATTATTTCATGTTGATTTGCTGTAATATATATATATATATACCACAGCCAAAAGTCTTCATTATTTATATATTTTATTACTCCTAGACCCATACATTGGTTTCTGTAACTTATAAAACCACACTTAAATTGAAAGAATACTGCATGTTTAAAAAACAATCTTGTTTGCATATCTGTAGAAATTGTGTGCACAACAGCTCAAAGATCAAAATCCACTGAATCATTGCACAGGTAGTCTCTTATGAAGGCCATCCCAGTAAAAAGTTAAAACAAAGTAAAAAAAATAGCTGAAGTAAATCTTATTTGCTCTCCTGTTAATTATATTTGCTCAATATTTTTCACCTCATGGGGTGTGATCTGCCCCTAAAGGTATAAACTCCCACCTCGATCATGATGTGTATAAAATAATGACAGCGAGGGTTGTTTGCGTCCACTTGGCCTTTGTTTTGAGTGAATCTGTGTCGTGATGATGACATGGAAAGCGTCTAGCCCCTCAAATTTGCAGGAAATCGGTGGCATTTCAGAAAAAAAGGCAAAACTTTGCTGAGTTTGCTTGATTTTGAGATAAATTCAGTGATCGCAAATCCTGGAGGGACTACTTAAGATTTTTAAGTTCACAATAAAGCATTCGTTGAACCAAGGGAGAAAAATGACCCCAAAAAAAAAGTTCAATTCCGACTTTTCGGAGAGATTTTTTTAAAAGTTTTGTTTTTATTTTCAGGTTTTGTTTTCTGGAAAAACATTTTTAAAAAAAAAGCATTTTTGAGCATTTTTTCTTAAAACTGGGAAGTTCATTTAGAGAAATAATTGTCAATTCTTAAGGAAAAAGACATTTTTCACAACATATATTTTTTTTGTTTTAATCTTCAATGTCCGTATATTCTTTCAGAAACCAAGACTTGATTTCTTAACCAAGCATAAGATGAACAAATAAAAAAGACAAAATGTTCAGCTCTTTAAATTCAGCATTTTTAGGTTAAAAAAAATCAATATCAGCATAACTTTTAGAAACCAAGACTTGATTACAATTTAAGAATTTAGTTTTTAAAAAGATTTAAGATTCATTGTTTTATTTAAAACAGGAAAATTAATTCAAAGAAATAATGTCAATTATTTTAAAGGGGAAAACAAGACATTTTTGACAACATCATTTTTGATTTAATTATGAAGTCAATATAATATTTCAGAAACAAAGACTTGATTTCTTAAAAATGTAAAGTTAATAAAGCATCGAACAGTGAAAAAGACAAGACAAAATTGCAAATAATTGTTTTTTTCAGTGCATTCCTCTTCTTGTGTGCCTGATAAACCAGCCTGATCTCACGAGAAAACGTAAGTATTTAACGTTTTGACAGTTTAGTGGCTAATTCGTACGAGTTCAATCGTACGAAATGGTACGATTTTAAAAAGGAGGCGTGGCACCTAACCCCGCCCCTAAACCCAACCGTCATTGGAGGATGAGCAAATCGTACTAAATTGTACGAATTAGATCGTACGAATTAGCCACAAAAAAAAAAGTTACGAATTGCCGTGAGATTGTGTTGGATAAACCCCGATGGTTTTGCTCAGTTTTGAGTGTGTTTTCGTGTGGTGTTGGGTTTGCCGTGATGATGTCAGAGAGCTCAGATCTGTGTGATCTTTCAGTCTCTCGCTCTTCTATGCACATCAGTCTGTCTCTGTGTCTTCACAAACTCTCCGTCCAGCCACTAAAAAGGCAAATAAATACATTTTATACTAGATTTCTATCTGCTCACGTCTCGGTTTTCTCTTCATTTCATCACAAAACAAGCACAAGCGCGTCTGTCCAACCGTCTCAATCCTGCTCTTCTGCTGTTTTTCACTTTCTTCCTTGCGCTTTGTAGCCAAACCATGATTGGGACTCTCTTCATATTGTGTTCCTGATGTGCACAGCTGGAATTTCATGTTTGGATCTCTGGATCATTTTGTATATATTGTTTACAAGACCTTGTGTTTATTAGAACTATCTTATTTTTGGTAAATTCTGTACATATCTGGAAATATTTCTGTTTGTGTGAACATACTTCTGTATTTGTACCTATTTTGTAAAGGAATAAATAAGCTGTTTACTAAACTTCAAACATGTTTACATGTGTCTGTGTGTCGTTCACAAATTCAGCACTTTTTTGTTTTAAATTATCAACTTTTTTGTACATTTTATATATTATTCATTTCAAAAATACATAATTTATGTACAAAATAAAATAGCAAATCTATTGGATAAACCCAGAATATACATTCACCGGCCACTTTATTAGGTACACCTTACTAGTACCAAGTTGGACCCCCTTTAGCCTTCAGAACTGCTTTAATCCTTCATGTTATAGATTCAACAAGCTACTGGAAATATTCCTCAGGTGCTCTATTGGATTGAGTTCTGGTGACTGTGGAGGCTATTTGAGTACAGTGAACTCATTGTCATGTTCAAGAAACCAGTCTGAGATGATTCGTTATCCTGCTGAAAGTAGCCATCAGAAGATGGGGACAGTGTGGTCATAAAGGGATGGACATGGTCTGCAACAATACTCAGCTAGGCTGTGGCATTGACACGATGCTCAATTGGTACTAATGGACCCAAAGTGTGCCAAGAAAATATCTATTATATATTTATAATATATATAAAAATACATATACCCGGTGTGGTCTTCTGCTGCTGTAGCCCATCCGCCTTAAGGTTGGACGTGTTGTGTTCAGAGATGCTCTTCTGCAGACCTCGGTTGTAACGAGTGCTTATTTGAGTTACTGTTGCCTTTCTATCAGCTGGAACCAGTCTGGCCATTCTCCTCTGACCTCTGGCATCAACAAGGCATTTGCGCCCACAGAACTGCCGCTCACTGGATATTTTCTCTTCTTCAGACCATTCTCTGTAAACCCTAGAGATGGTTGTGCGTGAAAATCCCAGTACATGCTCGGTTTGAACTGCAGCAGATCGTCTTGACCATGTCTACATGCCTAAATGCATTGAGTTGCTGCCATGTGATTGGCTGATTAGAAATTAGCGTTAACGAGCAGTTGAACAGGTGTACCTAATAAAGTGGCCGGTGAGTGTATAGTAATATAATAGTAAAGTTATAATGTTTTTTATATGTATATACATTTAAATAAATCAAAATAAGTCTGTTTTCTGATTTCAAAATAATACAATCATAATAAAGTCATGATGACAATCACGTTTTATAAAGTGAAGTGTCAGAATTATGATATAAAATTATAATCTGAATAGACAAAAATTTTATGTAATTTTTGCAATTATAAATTGTGTATAATTTAAATGTCATAAAATTTATTTAAATTATATTTATTTTACATTTCTATTATTTTGTTTATTGTATATTTATAAATTATATTTTAATCATATAATAGTTTTCCATTTAAATATTTCCATGTAAATGTCAGCTTAAAGACGCCTCTCATATGGAGAACGAAGTCACATGCAGTGCTCAGGTGTGAGTTTCTTACAGACTTAAACAGAGTGTCAAAATCTTGATGCTTCTGTGGGTCTCGTCTGTCAAATCTGAGCTTTATTTTGTATTCTCTATTGGATTCGGATAAGATGATTGGCTGGGCCATTCTACAGCCTGATTTTCTTTTTCTGAGACCATCTGAGAGTCTCCTTGGCTGTGTTTTGGATCATTGTCTTGCTGAAATATCCACCCTGGTTTCATCTTCATCCTCCTGCTAATGTAGATGTTGGACTGAAGCAGCTGATACTCATTTACATTGAGGAAGGGCAGAGGGTTGCTGAAGAACTACTGAGAGATTTCAACTGCTGTCTGGGCTTTCACTGCCGCACTACATCTTCCTTTCTTCATGTGTTCTTTTCATTTTATTACACAGAACTTCATTTATAAACTAATTAGATTTGTTCTCATTTGCATATATGGATTTCTTTGGTTGTTACTAATATTTGGCGAAAATTTCAAGTCAGCGGCACCTTTACAAATATGTTTTCTGACAAAAATAGTGACGTGTTCAATGCTTTTTTTCTCCGCACAGTATATATATATATATACACGTTGTATGTTTTATGATTTAAAAGTAATGTCAATAATCACATTAAAATATTAAATATATATAAACATTGCCGATAAAACCATAATCAAGCATAAAATGCAGTTGTTGTTTTTCTTTAGGTGTTTTATAACCAGAACCCTGTGTGAATATTTCATAGTTTCACAGAAGAGGATTGAACAACACAGGTGATCAGGTGAATATTATGCCTTTTTTATTATAGCAAATATGCAAGTAAATAAAAAAGAAGACACTGTAAATAAACACATGCCCTTTAATACCACAGTCTAATTATTAACACATTAAATAATGACAATTTTCACCTTGGTAGACATTTTGAAATGCTGAGGATTTTTTTTTGTTAGTCATTTGTATGTACAGATCATATTGCTTTGCTTATTGTCAGTCTTGTATTAAAACAGTGTCGCGTTCTCTAGTTTTGGGGTCTGTTTATAAAGAGAAACTCAATTATTATACAAATAACTGTACATAGAACCAGCCTGATCAACAACATGGAGAGTAAGTTAACATATGAAGATGGTTCAGACTCACTAAAGCTGGGTTTCACCACAGAATGGAATTAATTATAATGGTAAATGCAACTCTGTCACAATTCTGACTTTCCACTCACATGTGCAGGGGTATATATTACAATCATGTAAAATAAGGGTGACAATTGCAAGATGTGGGCATCTAACTCAAAATCCTAAGAAAAAAATTGAGAAAATGTTGAAATATTTCTTAATTAAAGCCTATAAACAATTGCGAAACATAAAAATATTAACATTTTTCACAAATAAAACGTCAGAATTAGGACAAACCTTTTTGCAAATGTAAAATGTAAAATAAAAGTCAGCATTGCAAAACCTACATTTATATCTTGCTATTTAGATGTTGTTTAATCTCGCTATTTTAGAGAGAAATGTCAGAGTTATGAGTTTTTTTTTTTATAATTGAAAGTGTACAATTGTGAGACAGTCGATATACTCACAAATGCATAAAATTTAAATAAAATTGAGGGGAAAAAGATTTCATTCTTATACCAAATTTATATATCTCACAATTTGGAGAAATGTCACTATTGTGAGATATAGAAAGCCAACATTTGGAATACACTTTTCTTCAGAATTAGTTAGATTTGGGCTTAATATTATCTTGCAATTCTAACAATAAAGTCGAAAATCTGAATTCAATTCTCACACTTCTGACTTTCACACACAGTGTAGGTTATATTTTACAATAACCTAAATGTGTCAGATAAATCAGAGTTGGGGGTGTTTAATTAAAATTTGTCAGAAATAAAACTTTAATTTTGAAAAAAGTGAAAAATGTGAAATATTTCTTAAAGCAATCGCAGAACAAAACCTTTTCAGAAAAATGTCAGAGTTTGGACAAACCTTTACTTTTCAGCATTGCAAAATCTTCACTTATATCTCGCAATTTTAGAGCTAAATGTCAGAGTTATGATTGTACAAAACAATCAATTGTATGAAATGTGAGAGCCAATAAACTTACAAATGCAAGAAAATAAAATAAAAGTTGAGGTGGAAAAAAAAGACTAAATTCCACCACAGGCTCATTCTGAAAACATACCCCTGTATACATTTCTGGAGATCATGTATTATGTAGCCAGAAGTACGTTTGGCTGTATTTCAACTTTAAAATGAACGCTAGGGGGCGATATGACATTGTTTCTTTTCGCGATTACCAGCTGACCGCTTATCACCGTATGGACGTGAGGGATGGCTGACGTGAAACTGACATTTCGACATATTGTCGAGATGCCAAAGCACAAGTTTTTTGAAACACCCAGGTCCCTTGACTAAAGTGTTTCGAAACACCAGGTCACATGACTAAAGCAATTCAAAGCATCGGTCGATTTCAGAAACATTTCGAGACCTGGCGAATTTGCATTTGACTAACAGGGTTAGAAAATCTCATGCAGCCTAGTGGGCTGCGCGTGTGCACACAGTAACTGTGCTGCAAATGGCCAGAGTTTGAATCTCGACTTATACAAATATTCTGAACACGATGTATTTTAATAATGTTACTTTTTATGACCAAAACAAGACAGATTTATTCCCAAAGTGTTCATTTGATGGTCAAATGTTAAAACAAAAAACACATTACAGGAACAGAGCATTTAAAACTAACATCTCTAGCTGCATCACCCTGGATTCAAACCCATTATCGCCGCATGCTAGTCTGGAATTCCCACCGCTCCACTAAGTCACTTGAAACCTCAATGCTACAGCATGGGGTTTAATACCTCAATTTGCTAAACTGCTTGTTTGCTGAAGCTGTTCCAGAGCAATACATAAATAATGACCACTAGGTGTCACTGTAGAGACAGGTTTCGAAATGTTTCGACACATTCGCTTCGACTGTTTCAGTGTTTCGTGAAGCCTCGCTTCGCCCACCACTAATGGATGGCTTTTCCACTGTTACCAGCTCTTCCAGTAGCTCATCGTGTAAGTCTGTGAACTGGAGATGCAGAGCGGAGTTGATCATGGCGACGGAGTTGAGAACGGTTCCAGAAAACAGGTAAGCCAAAAAATAAAACAAACAAGTAAATAACAGTGTGAGAATGTGGTAAAAATCAGGTGAATTGTCTTTGTCTTGATGTCTTTTGAAAACACTATCGGTTAGGTTTAGGGAAGGGGGTGGTGAGTTGGATCAGTCGGTCAGTCGACAGCAGCTTCTGGTGGCAACAGCAGGCGCGAATGGCACTGGCGAGAGTAATTTGAGATCTGAAAAAGTGTACACAGCAGCCTCTTGTGGATTCACGAAAACAAAAACTGGAAGAAAAAGTAGCTCCTGGGACATATTTGGCGCTCTCAAGAAATGTATACAGGGGTAAGTAACCAGAATAAGCCTGGGTCCAAATTCTGAATAGACTTTTTTCCCTCAGAATTGTTAGAATTGGACAATATTATTTAGCAATTTTAACAACAAGTCAAAATTCTGAACCCAATTCTGATATTTATACCTTACAATCAGAGAAAAAACATCAAGAAACTGAAGTTGCAAGACAGAACTTCTGACCCTTGTAATCAAACTGAAATAAAAGAAATAAAAGTACTGTTGTGAACTCAATGTCTGTGTTTAAATCACAGTTCTGAGGAAAACATTTCTGCCATTTATAAGAGCGTATATAACATGATTATCAAAACAACGATCTAATCATTTCCACATTTTAAAGCAGAAAAAAGTCAGAATTGTGAGATAAAAATGACTTTTTTTGTTTAAAAACCTCAAAGTCTGTGTTAAACTCGCAGTTCTGAGACAAACATTTCTATAAATTATAAATAAAATAAAAAAGAAATCAACTTTGAGTGGGAAAAGTCAGAATTGTGAGCTTAAAATGCAATGTTTTTTGTTCATCCTGTGCTAATGATCAACTTGTGAACGGGTTTTGCTCAGAGCTGAACTGGACATGAGTGTGTGTTGTTCTCTCCTGTAAATGTGGATATTTGAGCTGTCAAGACTCTTGTGTGTGTGTGTGTGTGTATGAGAGAGATTTTGTAAAAGTGCTGCTGAAGATTTTCTGTATGTCTGAACAGATGAGGAAAAGCTGATGCATGCGCACGCACGCACGCACAGATAAAGTGGGCTAATGAATATCCATTATTCATCCTCAAAGTTGGTGCGTCTCCTCATTCTGTCAGTCTCATCCTGACTCTATTAAACACACACCGGATTCACACACACACTGTAAGTGCAAATCAATATAATTATCAACACTAAAGATCTCTCCAGTCGCTGCTCTAAACAGTTTGTTCGTTAAACATCAGACTTTCTCTATACAGCCCAAAAATTTGTTTTGTTCCAGCACAAATATTGAATCATTCTGAAATCTGACATGAAGCCTCGCTTTCTGGATGAAAAAGAAATCAAAGTTGACTTTATGCTTTAAAAAGAAGACACTTTTAATATTTGTAAAATATTTTCCAAGTGCTGTTTAACAGAGCAAGGACATTTTGCACAGTACAGGGTTCAACGCTAAGGATCTTTTCTACTGGCCCAATCAGATTTTTACTTACTCTGCCAGCTATTATGATTAGAAATGTATTGAATAAAATCATTTCAGCGCTAAACAGCACTTGGGAAACATTTCAATAATTTTGTCTTCAATATATACAGTTGAAGTCAGAGTTATTAGCCCCCCTGTTTATTTTTTTCCCCCAATTTCTGTTTAACAGAGAGATTTTTTCAGCACATGTCTAATCATAATAGTTTTAATAACTCATCTCTAATAACTGATTTATTTTCTCTTTGCCATGATGACAGTAAATATATTAGACTAGATATTCTTCAAGACACTTCTATACAGCTTAAAGTGACATTTAAAGGCTTAACTAGGTTAATTAGGTTAACTAGGCAGGTTAGGGTAATTAGGCAAGTTATTGTATAATGATGGTTTGTTCTGTAGACTATTGAAAACAAATATAGCTTAAAGGGGCTAATAATTTTGACCTTAAAATGGCTTTTAAAAAATTAAAAACTGCTTTTATTCTAGCCGAAATAAAACAAATAAGACTTTCTCCAGAAGAAAAAACATTATCAGACATACTGTGAAAATTTTCTTGCTCTGTTAAACATCATTAGGGAAATATTTAAAAAGGAAAAATTCGAAGGGGACTAATAATTCTGACTTCAGCTGTGTGTATATATATATATATATCTCAAGTCATTTTAAAGGAATGTTCAGATGTTTGTACTTGAAAATAAGATAAAACCCGCTTTTGATCAGAGCTCTGGGGATGTGAAATGTTTGCAGATCTGCCTGATTATGGTCCGTCTCTGTGCACAAACACACATTAATGAGCCGTTTATTTTCTTCTGACGGTTTTGTCCTGGCAGCTCCAGAGTTTCTCAAAGTTTCTCCTTCATTCTTCATGTAATAAAAGAAAAACACAAAGTTGTGCTGCACTCAGACATCACGGCTCTAGACGTGAAAAAGTCCAACTTTAGAAACAACAAGGTTGAAATGAGAAGAGAAAAAAAACACACACTGCACCTAGGGGGCGTGGCCTTATTCTGTATGCGTGAAGGCATCCTCTGATTGGTGGAGTGGGCGGAGCCGGAAGTTCTTTGGGCTGTTTTATTTTCTTTTTTCAGAGTACATTCCCCGTTTGAGTCTGTGTGTGTGTATGTGTAGCCGAGGTCTAGTCCAGCGGCTCCTGCTTTATCCTGATGGGTGTGTTTGTGTTGTGACTCCGCCGATCTTCACGACACAGAACATATTCACTGAACTGAGACGAGTCCACGCCACCACCGCATGACGCCGCCACGCTGAAACCCTTCTGGAAGAGACGCTCCAGCACCTGAAACACACACACATACCACATCACACATCAAAAAGACTAAATATAACTACTATTATACAGAATAATATGTTAATATATCATAAACTAATGTAATGTAATACAATATATTATACTAATTATAATAATAAAACAAAAGTCAGAATTATTCCCCCTCCTGTGATATTTTAAAATTATTTCCAAAATGATGTTTAACAGAATTTTTCACAGTATTTGTTATAATATTTTTTCTTCTGGAGAAAGTCGTATTTGCTTTATTTCAGCTACAATAAAAGCAGTTTTTAATTTTTTAAAGCCATTAAGGTCAATATTATTAGCCCCCTAAAACAATATTAGTTTTGGATTGTCTATAGCAGTGGTTCTCAAACTTTTTTCACCAGGAACCACCTTAAAAAAAAAAAAAATTGTCCCTCCAAGTAACACCATAATGACTGGCATTGAAATACAGTAGCGTAGTAGGCCTAATTAAGCAGCTACAGCAGGAAATCAGCTTCAAATGATAGAATGAATAACAAACATCAGAAAATTAACAGGTTTAGTCTACACTGTAAAAAAACTCCAGACTTTCACAACGTTACTGTATTTTATCACAGTAAATCACATTAGTATCACTTTACTGGATTTAACTGTAAACATTCACAGTAATGTGTTGTATTCAGAATTTTAATGTGAAGTTAATCAAAATAGCATGATTACAGCAAATTACTGTAAAAAGGCTTTAACTTCTGCATGTTAGTTACAGGAATTTAAACTCTTCTTATTTCATTCAACATAGACATTAATACAAATGAACGTTTATGCTAGTGTTGGCACTTTTTTGAGATTTAGAAATAACAGAATGTTATTGCAGCCCCAAAAACTATTTGGTAACATCTTCAAAAATAACTTGAAAGAAAATCATCCTGTTTTGAAACGACATGAATGTCTTGTAAGTTTTCATTTTTGGGTGCACTGCACCTTTCATTTATTTCATAACGTTAACATGGAAATATAAAATACTTTTTAATGAACATAACTGTGCTCAGCCAAAAATGTAATAAACTGGAACAAAAGTAATTGAAAAATTAAAAAATTATTTGATTCAAATTTTTTATTTTAAATAACAAAAACTAAAATCACCAGAAAACAAAAACGAATAAAGACTTGTTTATTTATATTCAGAAACCAGATAGGCAGACGCATTTACGAAAACGCAATTCTGTCACACACAGGCTGGCCTACTATAGGATATTATTTTTTTCCACTTAATAATGTTATAAAAGGTATTTTCTTGTGATAACAGGATTTTGTTTATACATATTCGTCTTTTCGTTTTTGTTTTCTGGTGATTTTAGTTTTTGTTATTCAAAATAAAAAATGAAAATCAAATCATTTTTTAATTTAGTTTTTCCTTTTTTCATCATGAAAATGAAAGAGTCGTTTTTTTTATTTTTTGTTTTAAAATTCAAAAAGAAAAATAAAAAAAATCCTTTGAATTTCAATTTTCGTTTTTTAATTTTAAAACGAAAATCAAAAAACGACTCGTTTTTCATTTTTCAATATCTGTTTCTAAAATGAAAATCCAATGACCAAAAGATGCACTGACCAAAAACCCACTCAAATCCAAAATTGTTAACTTTCGCTCGTCTTCAAATCGAGTGAATAGAACCTGATCTGGGAACAGTGTGTAAGAATGGGTTTTAACCACAGCGGTTCGAACTGTAGTTCTGCCAAATGACTAAAGAGTTATCAGTATGTTAATAAAAAACTGTACATTTCTAGTCAAACCATTCTTCTGCAATCTTATACTAAAAACAGAAATAAGGGCAGTATTAATATTGATAATATTGATAATGTTGATATTATGTGATTGTATTGTATTACTATATGGAGCAATTAAGTGTTGATGTTAAATCAAAAGTAATTCAAATACTTGATAATGAGATGTTTTAATGACAATAATTCTCTATGGTTACAACTGAATTAATTACAAAATAACTGTATAAAATAATAACATATGGAATGATAAAACATGATATAAATTGTACCCAGCTTAAATGTAAAATTAAGTTACCAGAGGTAGAAGGAGAGACACAGGGGGAGGGAGAGAGAGACAAAGAGAGCAGGCCCAGAAGTTAGCCTGATTGCAGTACAGTCAGAGAAGATAGACTCCAGAGGAGGAGAGGAGCAGAGCAGGAAAGCAGATTAGGAAAACACAGGACAGGAAAAGAGCCAGAGCAGCGTTTTACCACCTATTTTGTATCTTTCTTGACCATGTGACTTAAGCCCAAATACTGAGACATTCAAACTGACCAATCAACATGTGACCACATCGTAAAACCCCCAAAGTCCACACACCAGGCCCTGATCTGATCAGTATCTGCCTTTGGAGTCAGTATGGACCTTCTTGAGGTGATTTTGCCTTATAAACAAATGCATATGATCATTGTCATTCCTACAAGTGTCTTTATCACTACGCAGCGTGTCCATCAGTCAGCACCGATACATGAATGGACTAATTCAGGTTGCATAGGAAGGGCAATGGTCGACGCATAGCTTTAATGAAAAGGAAGTGAATGCGGCCGTTTTTATTTTAATTTTAATGTGCTTTCAAGCTAAAAGCGAAAGCATAATTCTACTAAACAGCTCTTGCAATTATATGACATTTGAGATCCGCTCTTTGATACTACCTTCACTATAGAAAGATTAGAAATATGGGAAAATAAACAGTATGATAGCGGATTTGTAAAACACAGGAAATTTGTAAAACACAGGAGATTTGTAAAACACAGGAAATCCCAGCAAAAAACGGGAGGGTTAAATATGGATTAAATGCATCAATACACTGCTTGACCAGTTCACACGTGATTTAATCATTCATACGTGTGGCAATAGCCTACCATGACTTGGTGCGACTGAGATCACATCTTAAGTGAACTGTGGAGTTTGAGTTAACTGCACACAGAGACTAACTTTTGGCTTGCTTCCACTGACTGGTACGGTACGGTTCGGTTCAGGTCACCTTTATCAGGCTTGCGTTTCCACTAACAAGGGTACCCTTTTGGTGGGCGTGGTGTATGACAGAAAGTTTCAGTCGACGTCATTCTCGCTCAAGGAAATGTCTACAGTAAAGCTGTATGGGTCACTTATACATCATATGAGAAGCACTTCTCATAAAACAGATGCTTTACACACATAAATACTTGTGTATAAATGTTTATTACTAACTTTTCTATGAACATGAGTTGATTATAACTGCAGATCAATGACAGTGCGAAACAGCCTACTGTAACGTCTGTAATTATATTAAATAACTAAATAAATGAACATATATAAACACATACAGCCCCTTACAGTCTCCAATATGTTACCAACTACAGAAGAACTACATATAGCAGACATTTCGCCCGTATTTAGGTTCAAAAACAACACAAAATATAGCCTACAGTCAGTGAAAACCTCTCATCTGTGTCTGTAATCATCAGCAGCACATGTAGCCTCTGTTAGACAGTAATTCCATCATTCCCAGTTCATATTAGTCCAAAAGGTGAAGATATTAAGTTAGTTAATCATGGCATTTTGTTCATGTTTGCTGAATAATAATGTGCTCCTTTTTTCCGGCTTCTCCTTTGTTTCTTCGCGCTTCACTCTCGTGTTTGTCAGTTTCTGACAGGATCGGGTTTCAAAAGCACGTCAATAATCAAGCGCAGGTTATTATCATCAGCTCAAGAAGTTTGTTATTTCAGATATAATGTTAGACGCGTGTGAGCGCTAGCAAGAAAGCGAACCCGCTCGCGCCTCAGACTGGCTCGTAAAAAACTACGGGGCACAGGGTAAATCTGCTCTTCTTCTTGGCTTTGTGGCTGTTCATCAAGACGATGACAAGGTTTGTTTGAGCCCGGGTCGACCATGGCTCGTTATTATATGTATAAATAATTCTGCTGTAATCTCTCGCTGTGTATTTTAAACATGGCAGGTTTTTTGTTTTCATTCTGGCTTGTTGCGTAAGCGAATGACGCCTCTCTGTAAACCAATAGAGTTCAGCTGCGCATGTGGCTCCGCCTTTTGGTACGGTACGGTTCGGTACGCTTTTTGACAGTGGAAAACGGCCATAAAAGCGTTCCAAACTGAACCGTACCGTACCACTTAGTGGAAACGGGCCATTTAATTCTAGCTCCAAACTTCAAGCATAGCTAAGCGCGTCAAAGGGTTAGCGATTCCTCTGCATACCACTACACGGAATCCTGCATACCACAAAAAGCTGCCTACTATACAGGGATTCAACACGCAGCTGTGATTCGCCAACGAGGCTGGGTCAGTTGGCATTTCTCTGTGGAGTTTGCATGTTCTCTCCGTGTTGGTGTGGGTTTCCTCTGCGTGCTCCAGTTTCCCCCACAGTCCAAACACATGCGCTATAGGGGAATTGGGTAAGCTAAATTGTCTGTATTGTATGTGTGTATGTCTTGGTCCTCCAGGTTGGGGGTTGAGCGTTGGGTTAATGACCCACCTTATAAAAATGAGATGTTACGAATCACCAATATGGTGCGGCTAAATATCAAGTTCGATATAAAACGGCCCTGGGAGTGAGCAAGTAAGGGAATATGGCTGCTGTTTAGAGCTTGACAGCAGCCTCTGTTAAATCTGAATCACACACACACACACACACACGCACGCACACACACACACACACATGATAATATTAATGATGTGATGTCACACGTGCAGCAGGGAAGAGTTTCTGACTCCTGGCAAAGACAATGAAGAGCAGACACATGCAGACGTGATCAGGACAGGTGAAACACACACACACACACATGCAAGCGTAAGAGAATGTGTGCATGTGCAAGTGAGTGTGTTTGTGTGTGTGAGAAAGAGTGCTTGCATGTGTGTTTTTGAGTGTGTGTGGCAAGTGTGTTCATTTGTGTGTGTTGGTGTTTGCACATGTATGTTTGAGAGTGAGCTTCTGTGCACATGTTGCTGTGTGTCTTTGTATGTGTGTGTCTTTGTTTGTTTGTGTGTGTGCGTATATGCTTGAGAGTGAGTGCGCATGCATGCGAGTGTTGTGTGCTTCTAAGTGTGTGCGTGTGCATGTGAGGGTTGTTTGTGTGTGTGTGTGTTTGTGCACTTGCTTGCATGCATGTTTGTGTGCTTGAGACTGAGTGTTTGTGTATTTGCGTGTGCGTTTTTGCATGCGTGTGTATGTGCATGTGTGTTTGTGTGAATGTGTAATTAAGAGCGAGTGTGTGTATGTGTTTGCATGCCTGTGTGTTTGAGAGTGAGCATGTGTGTGTGTGTGTGTGTGTGTGTGCGTGTGTGTTTTCATGGGTGTGCGTTTGCTTGCATGTGTGTTTGAGTGTACACTCGTGTAGTGTTGTTGTGTGTTTGTATCTGTTGTGAGCATGAATGTGTGCATGGGAACGCGTGTCTGTGTGTGTGTGTGTGTGTCTCTGTCAGTGTGATGGAGCGTCAGTGGTGTTAATGTTGATTCTGCTCCTCCATCACTGTGAGATATGGACAGATCTGGACAGCTCCAGCTTTGGGACAGTGCAAGTTTGTGTGTGTGTGTGTGTGTGTGTGTGTGTTTCCTCAATCTGTTCCTCTCTCCGTCTTCATTCCTCTGCTTTCTCTCTCTCGGTGTCTGCTGGTGTGTTTCTCTAAGAGCTGACAGTGGACTTTAATAGTTCTCACTGCAGAAACATCTTGATTTTAACATCTTTTATAGCTAGTTTTGCATTAGAAGCACATACACAAATCGGCCACTTTATTAGGTACACCTGTCCAACTGCTCGTTAACGCAAATTTGCAATCAGCCAATCGCATGGCACATGGTCAAGACGATCTGCTGCAGTTGAAAGCAAGCATCAGAATGGGGAAGAAAGGGGATTTAAGTGACTTTGAACGTGGCATGGTTGTCGGTGCCAGACGGGCTGCTCTGAGTTATTCAGAAACTGCTGATCTACTGGGATTTTCACGCACAACCATCTCTAGGGTTTACAGAGAATGGTCTGACAAAGAGGAAATATCCAGTGAGCGGCAGTTCTGTGGGCGCAAATGCCTTGTAGATGCCAGAGGTCAGAGGAGAATGGCCAGACTGGTTCCAGCTGATAGAAAGGCAACAGTAACTCAAATAAGCACTCGTTACAACCGAGGTCTGCAGAAGAGCATCTCTGAACACACAACACGTCCAACCTTGAGGCGGATGGGCAACAGCAGCAGAAGATCACACTGGGTGCCACTTCATTCACATTATGGATGTGCAGCTGACAAATCTGCAGCGACTGCGTGATGCTATCATGTCAATATGGAGGAAAATCTCAGTCTTACTACATTATTGAATCTATGCCACGAAGGATTAAGGCAGTTCTGAAGGCTAAAAGAGGTCTAACCTGGTACTAGTAAGGTGTACCTAATAAAGTGGCCGCTGAGTGTATATCTGACAGTGGAGTGAGAAAGTATTGTTCACAGTATTTACAGTTATATTTGTCTTCTTTGTTTGTTTTAGTTTGATTTGTAAATATATGTAAAAAAATATATATTAAAATTCCAAAGTGATGTTTAAGAGACCAAGAACATGTTCACAGTATTTCCTATAATATTTAATATCTTCTGAGAAATGAAAATTCTTAATTGGAAGAAAAGGTTTTATTACTTTTAATTTGTTTAGATTAAAATATTCTATGAATTCTACACTGTAAAAAACACAGCGCTCAGCATAACTGAGTAAACCTCCTTTTAAAAATGAATATGTTTCTCCATTTCTCAGTGAATATAGGCAATGCATTTCGGTGCAACAGATTTAATAAACACATATATTTATTAAAATAATATTTTAGTCACCAAACATGTTGAGAAATTGAAAGATAATACAATCAAACTCAAATCAATTACAACCTACAAAATTTCAACTCAATTTTTCCCTTTTTTTTTGCTTCTCTTGATTTTTCCTTTTTAAATTTGTATCTAATATTTTTCTATAACATATAAATTTGGCTGTACTCATTTTAGAGCGTTATCGTAAGTTATTTTGTTAGATGAGCTCCAGATTTGGCTTCAGTACTGACTAATCTAATGCATATGCACAGATATTGTAGAGCTTCCTATTGAAAATATGAATTTAGAAGAGAGAGTTGTGAGGGGTGTACTAATATATGCTGAGCACTGTAAAGTCATAACAACAAATGTTTTTATGTTACTTTAATTTATCTTAATAAGTTAATAAGTTTAACTTAATATTTTTTGTAAGTTGAGACAACTCAAATATTATTTGATTCAACTAAATTTAAAGCAGTAAGATTTTTTTTTACAGCGTAATAACTCATTTTTTTTAGTCTTTGCCTTGATGGCAGTATATAATATTTAAAGGGGTGGTCCAGAAAGTAATTTTAAGGCTTGGTTGTGTTTATAAGATGCAAAGCAATGTGTGCTCATGTTTGAACTTGAAGGAAATTTTTTATATAATATTTTTGATATTATTTTTATTATAAATCTCACTTTGGTTATACACAGCTTCTCAGCTAACATGAAAACGACTGATATATTTCCTAGTTCCTCTGAAAGGCCCGCCCTCAAGAGGTTCGTGGATCGGCTCCACTGTACTGCGTGCGTTGTCTCTCTGTGTGTGTTTGTAGTCCACTTAGAATCCAACATGGAAATCATTTGTGTTTGTTATTGACATTGATTGTTTTGAAACTCAAATGGCACTTAAATGCCTGTGTTTTAATTTCTGTAATAAATTTCAGCATTTCCTGATTAATCATGATTAATTACAAAAAAAAGTGTGATTAATTACGTACATTTTTAAAATCATTTGACAACCCTAATTTTAAACTGTATACGAGAATGCATGAGTGCATTAAAAAGCGTCTACTCTCTCGATCACTCCTATTTATAGTATTATATTACGTATTTACTGCAGTCTGCTGAACGGAGATGCACTTATTTAGTGAAGAACTAGAAACCCAGCTTCATCCATTCTCAGAAATAATGGCGCTTTATAAAAGAAAGTGAGTTTGAGCGAGCAAACACAGAGAGGGCAGACAGAGACACACACACTGCAAACACACTCAAAATGTTGTGTTAGTTGATGCAGCCAATTAATTATATTGCAAGCCATTTAGAAATCTATAAAAGAAGCATAAAGGGGTTGAGGCTGTTTGAGAAACTGTAAGTACGGTATTAAAAAATGCAATACGTGTATTTGAAGCGCTCTGGGCGCTGTTACGTTGGAGTCTTCTTTAAAAGGGGAAGAGCTGTGTCTTAAAAAGAAGAAACCTGTAAATTATGCATTTCATTTTCTAGCCGCTCTTTTCTTTTCTTCTCGCTTTTTGTTTTTCGGGGAGTGAAGAACTTATGGCTGCGCTTGAGAAGGCTTATAGTTTCGTTGTTTTTAAGGAAAAGGTGTGTATTAATGCGTGTTACGGATTGGTTATACACTGAAAAAATGATTCATTGGATTTACAAATAGGTTAACTATTTTTTGGGGGGGATAAATTTAAACACTGAGCCTCACAGCAAGAAGGTCACTGGTTCGAGCCTCGGCTGGGTCGGTTGGCATTTCTGTGTGGAGTGTTTCCTCCGGGTGCTCCGGTTTCCCCCACAGTCCAAACACATGCGCTATAGGGGAATTGATGAACTAAATTGGCTGTGGTGTATAAGTGTGTGTGAATGAGTATGTATGGGTGTTTCCCAGTATTGGGTTGCGGCTGGAAGGACATCCACTGTGTAAACCATATTGAGGAATAGTTCATTCCGCTGGTGACCCCTGATAAATAAGAGATTAAGCTGAAGGAAAATCAATGAATAAATGTAGTAATGTTCACTTTAATTTGTTTGTTTAATTTCAGCCTATATACATTTTTTTGCAATCATTTACCTTTAAAAATATTTTGTAAATCCAATTATAACTTATTTTCAGTGTATTTCAGTCGTTGGTTCGTTTAAAATAAATTCTGAGAATGCTTTTTAAAGGTGTACAATTTATTTATTTATTAAATCTGTTCTGGAAATGTTCAAAATGTCCCTTTTATTTATTTTATTTAAAATAAAACCTCTTGGATATGCAGATGTTAAAGGGACAGTTCCCCCCATAATCCTCATTTACTCACACTCGAGTATCATTTCAGCATCGATATCGCCATGTGTGAATCTGCAAGTCACATCGCAGGATCTGCAATGTTGAGTTATGATCATAATTGACCAGAAAACACAGTTTACAACATGTGATTCGTGGAGTCATCAAGTTGAACTCTAATCTAATAATATAAGTCTTTATTTGGATGTGAATTTAAACCATTTGGACCGAAGAAATGAAAATGTTTACTGCTTTAACCAAGATAAATTAGTTTAATTATTTAATCAAGACTATGCATTGTTTTGTTTTTTACATTTGATTATTGAATTTCAATACTTCAACACTGTAAAATAAAACTCAACATGGTTTATGTCAGTTTTATGTTTGTTCTATTGTTTTTACCTGTGGTTTATTTTATTTTCTATGCAGATGCACCCGCCTACAAATGATTCCAGTCAAAATGAGGAATTCATTCAATAATAGGGTCATCTGGTAAAATCATATACAGCTGAGGTCAGTATTATTAGCCTCCCCTGAATTATTAGCCCTCCTGTTTATATTTTTCCCCAATTTCTGTTTAACGGAGAGAATATTTTCTCAACACATTTCTAATCATAATAGTGTTAATAACTCATCTCTAATAACTAATTTATTTTATCTTTACCATGATGACAGTAAATAATATTTCACTAGATATTCTTCAAGACACTATAGCTTAATATAGCTTAAAGGGGCTAATAATATTTGACCTTAAAATGTTTTTTAAAATATTTAAAACTGCTTTTATTCTAGCCAAAATAAAACAAATAAGACTTTCTCCAGAAGAAAAAATATTATTAATAATAATAATAATAATACATTTTATTTATAATGCGCTTTTCTCAGTCCCAAAGCACTAACAGAGATACAAGGCAAACAAAGCAGAACAATAAAAACAGACAAAAAATAAAAAGACCACAATAAAATATGAACGATTCAAACCAATTTGATGATAAAATTAACAAAAATAATCAATCTAAATTAAAAGCAACGGTAAAAAAGGCGAGTCTTAAGAAGTTTCCTAAAACGTTCCAGAGAAACAGGATTCCTGATGCTGATGGGTTGGCCATTCCATAACTTAGGTGCACTGTAGAAGAAGCACGACCACCCATAGTCTTCAGTTTACAGTGTGGCTGTACAACAAGATTGCAGATGAAGAACGAAGACTGTGGGTGGGAGTGGCCAGAGTTACCAGGTCACAGATATAATCAGGTGCTCGCCCATGCACTGCTTTGCATGCTTTTAAAATGAGTCTTAAAATCAATACGTGATTTTACAGGAAGCCAGTGAAGTTGCTGAAGTACAGGACAAAATTTCCTTGCTCTGTTACACATCTTTTGTAAAATATAAAAAAATAAATAAATAAATAAATAAGAGGGGGGTGGGGGTGGGCTAATAATTCTGACTTCAACTGTTTATTGCAGAAAAACAAAATACCGCAATGTCATTTTTTCCTAATATCATGCAACCTTACACTCAAGTGATGAACACAAAAGAAGATATTCTGAAGAATGTTGGGGAAAGGCAGCCATTAACATTCATAATAGAGACAAAAAAAATACTATGGAGGTCAATGGCTGTTTTGTTTTGTTTTTTAACGAGTAAACGATGACAGAATTTTCATTTTTGGCTGAACTGTCCCTTTAAGCAAAAGAAAGTCAATTATTATTATGTTTTTATTTTCTCTTGTAGCAATAATGATCAGAATGTTACTTTAGCACATTCTGAAAGAAAGACTGACATTTTAAAAACTTAAGAACATTATGAGGATGATTTAATAACTAAACAAAAGCTAAGTAAAAGCTTTTTAGAAAGTCAGAGTTGGGACTGTTCGTTTGAGCTTCATCTAAAACTCCACATTTAGAATCCTCTCCATATCTATCTCTTTATCTCTATGCTGACATTATCTTCAGCAGCTCAAACACTCTAATGGCTAATGAACAGACGGCTGCTTCTCACTCAGGGCTGCTGTTTATGCTAATGAGGGAGAGTCACTAGTGGGCGGGGCTTTTCCCCCTCTGATGACACGTACAAAAGGGAAAGTCAATCAAAGTGTTTCTGCAGACTGTTTTGATCAAGTCTGATTTATAATAAATAGAATTAATTCATGTTTACCAATACAGGCTGGGGATATTCACACACTGCTGACACTCAACTGGGTTTAAACCAGAGATGTATAGTAACGAAGTAGAACTACTTCACTACTGTACTTAAGTACTAAAAGGCAGTATCTGTACTTGTAGTATCTGTATCTGTACTGGAGTATTGTTTTTTTCTCCTACTTCCACTTTTACTTAAGTACATATTTTCGATGAGTTTAATACTTTTACTCCGATAGATTTTTTATGAGCTGCATCGTTACTCGTTACTAGAGGTTTCAAAATGGTCGATATCGGTTCAGTAATAGATCATAACGGGTTATTACGTACTGACGTCATTTATCTCCTATGTGCGGTGTCGCAATACTATGGCGAAGGACGGAGGCGCGAGGGCGAGTGAAGGCGGCACAGCACACGAGCCGCTATTTCACTACTACAGAGAAATGTTGTGAGACTCAACTGTTCATCTCCTCTTGGCTGTTAAAGCGATACTTGTGGATCCAGACCTGGGCGTGTATGAGGTGCAAGTTTTCTCCACTGTGTCTATTATAGATTACCTGTGATAACCGCGTATTATACATACATAGACTGTAACCGCGGCTGTTCTTCCCGCCATCAGTGAACAACGCTTTCATTTCTAAAGCCGATAGCAGCCCTTTCTGTTGAGAAGGTGAAGACAATAACCAGTCAAAGGGGTGTAAGACCTCGCCTTTCAGCGTTTAAAAAGCAGGCGGGAGAATATTTACATTAGTTTATTTGCTATAAATGCTCATGCTGTCTTCTGTGCATGAGTTTTGTTTGATACATTCAGAAAGAGTGTTTTCTTTGAGCGGGTCAAATTAAGGGTACAGTTCATATATCTTACTGCTGTATTAAAGGACACAATTTTATTACAAGTAACCATTTAACTGTCACACCAAGAAAAAAACCAATAGAATTTTTTTATTTATTGCATTTCTTAACTCCTAATGTCGCTAGTTAACACAATCAATACATTTTCCCCCAACACATCTCATAATTTCTAAAATATCAGCCTCTACCAAATGGTTGAGATGTTGGTTTATGGTAAAAGTACCAGAATGAATAAATATACTAGAAAAGTATGAAGTTTAAGACCAATTTAATTAAAACATAATCAAAATGAAACATTTTTGAATACTAAATCATAGCCATAAGCCATAAAATATTTCAGATTTTCATTTAACACAGTAATATACACGTTTTCTTTTTTTTTACAATAAAATCAAAATCAAGTGAATTAGAACGTTCGTTTACAGCGTTTACAACCAGTAATTTGTGCTCCGAAAATGGGTTTCAATAGCGTTTTGAGTGGATTATGGACTGTTTTTGTGACACACAACTTTGAAAGGTGTGTGTTAAAGCTGTTATAATCTGTCAGATCTGTGGTTCAAGCGTGAGAGATAAACAGTATTGTAAGTCATGTTTCTTTTCGTTCTGCTTAATGACGTGCCCCCAAAAAAGAGATTTAAAATAAACAAAACAATATGATGTCTTTTGACTGATTTCTTTAATAACTACATTACACAATACTTGTACTTTTACTTTCAGTACTTGAGTAGTAAATTTTGAAATAAACTACTTGCAATACTTAAGTACAAAAAATGTTGACTACTTTAGTACTTCCACTTAAGTATGGTGCTTAAAGAGCACCTCAACTTCTACTCAAGTCACTTTTTGATAGAGCACTTGTACTTTTACTTAAGTCTGGGTCTCTAGTACTTTATACATCTCTGGTTTAAATCCCTTAAAAAGTGATTTCTGCATAATAGGTCTTCTTTAATACAGATCTGCGCATACCTGCACGGAGTTGAGTCTGCAGTATCCGTTCAGTGGGAAGCGGATGACGTGTGTGGGGTCCTGGTTCCAGCCAGCGTTGACCGAGTTGCACATGACGTCTCCGGTCTCGGGGAAGATCTCCTCGATGAGCACCTTCTCTCCACTCAGAGCGATGCGTTCGCCCAGATCGGGGGTCACCCGCACCACCAGGCAGTCGCAGGGCTGAGCCAGACGCCGCTGCTCACGCTCCTGCTTCCAGCGCTCCAGCTCCTTGATCATCGGACTCAGCTGGTAATAGCGCGCCTCCTCGTACAGCAGATTGAAGTCCTGAAGACACACACACACAGATGCTTTAGCAATCATACACAACAGCTTTCGGTACTCATTAAAGATGTACTAAATTGATGGGAAGTGCTACGATGTTGCAAATGATTCTGATTGAAATAAATCTTCGTTTAAAGTTTATATTGATCAAAAAATCCTATACTACACTAAGGCTGTATGGTTCAAGTGACCCAATTCCATTTTTCCATGTGGCACAGATCAGATATGGCCCATGTACATGTAAGCAGGAACACATCACATGGATTCCAATTTACCCAAATCAGATTCAGGCCTTGTTCATATGTGGAAATTTATCCAATATGAATCGGATCTGTGTCTATGTGTCTGTAGTGTAAGCAGGCAGATCGGATTTTCACCTGTCAATGCGAGTCGCGCGTCATTAAATACCATAGCAGACCATAACAGAGTTAAGCCAAGCCTTAAATTTCATACACAAGGACTAAAAAAGCTTTATATTGTCATGTAGCACAAGTATTTAAGCATGTTAACAAGAGAGAGAGAAAGATAAATCTAAATATAAGAACCAATATAAATATAAAACTGTTGCATCAACCTACATCACGTGCATAAATCACGCCATGGATATTACATTAAGATGCCTACTGGTTTAAAAAGGCCTAGATAATAAGAAGATGGCCACAATGAGAACTTTTCTGTCATAAACTTTAGTAATACAACTTGTCAAAACGGATCTTCGCTCACTCATTTTTTCCTGGTCATTGCGCCTTTGCTATGTGGAGTGTAAATGCAGACAATCAGATACGAGTCACTTTATAAAAGAGGATGTAAGCAGGTCAGCAAAACAAAAAAAACAAACTAATCGAATAGTCAATCGGAATTGACCATCAAGATCTGCAATGTAAATAATTAATCATTCAATATTAAAATATTGTAAAATATTTTAATATTTAAATAAATATAAATATTGTTCTTTTGAAGTGTGTATACGACAAAAAATCCTGGAAAAATACTAATGTTTTGTTCTATATAGATGAATTACCATGTTTGAAAACATTCAGGATGCGGTCGCAGAGAGGTGGCAGAAAAAACCGGGAGCACTAGCATTTACAGCGAGGGAATGACATCCGATGTGGTACAGAGTTTGTTGTTGTCTTAGAAATAAGTTATATTGATTAAATATTCTATATATCTTATTTACATAATGCTTTCAGCGTATTATAACAGCTCGTCACCCAGTGATGAGCACAGTTATTCTGCAAAATTGATGTTAAAGTGAGCGGCGTTAGTCTGACAGGTCCATTTGTGATAGCACCCTCCCAATGGATATTGGATAAGACGAAATGACCAAGCATCCAGTCCCAAATATACAACTATCTCATTAAAACTCCAAGTGATTTTACAAGAGAGAAGTTAAAGGTCTACAAGTCTTTGGATGCCAACAATGTTGTTCTGTGTGGTCATGTGCAAGAAATAATGCTCCATGATCACCAGATTCAACACTATGTAGAGCTAAAAACCGAGGTTCTGCTTAGCCAAAGACAAGGAAAAAAGACGGAGCTAACGTTATACAAGGCCTGAGTTATCACCAACAAGCAAAACTACAGCATTCTGACCCTCCGGGTGGTCCGGTTTCCACCACAGTCCAAACACATGCGGTACAGGAGAATTGGGTAGGCTAAATTGTCCATAGTGTATGAGTGTCAATGAGTGTGTATGGATGTTTCCCAGAGATGGGTTGCAGCTGGAAGGGCATCCGCTGCATAAAACATGTGCTGGATAAGTTGGTGGTTCATTCTGCTGTGGTGACCCCGGATTAATAAAGGGACTAAGCTCAAAAGAAAATGAATGGAATGAATGAATGAATAATAATAACAGAGCGTCACAGTGGCTCAGTGGGGAGGATGATCGCCTCACAGCAAGAACGATCACTGATTCGAGTCCCGGCTTTGTCAGTTGGTATTTCTGTGTGGAGTTTGCATGTTCTCCCCTTATTGGTGTGGGTTTCCTCTGGGTGCACTGCGCTCCCCACAGTCCAAACACATGCGCTATAGGTGAATTGACTAAGCTAAATTGGCAGTGTATGAGCGTGTGTGCGTGAGAATGAGAGTGTATGGGTGTTTCCCAGTACTGGGTTACAGCTTGAAGGGCATCCACTGCATAAAACATATGCTGAATAAGTTGGCGATTCATTCCGCTGTGGCGACCCCTGATGAATAAAGGGTCCGAAGGAAAATGAATGAATAAATCTGGGTCGCTTTTTACTATGTACTTACAGCACAAAATAAGTTCAATATACCTCATGTGTTCATATATGTAGCATTGCATAACACTTCTGGAGCTCTTGAAGTGGGATACAGCTAGGGTTAGGGACAGTGTAATTATAAATGTATAAAAATGACAGAAATTAATCATTAAGATGTAATTACAAGCTAATTAAATATATCTATTTTTAATTATGACTACATACGAGTATTGTACTAAATAATTCATAGTAATTAAGGCCACTTATTGTAAAGTGGGACCAAAGTCTGTTATTGTGCATTTTCTATTACACATCCTTGACCCTTATGCACGCTACATATTTATACTTTCTCAATAAAACATGAGCGTTGTATGCCAGGCCCACACTGAAGATTCTATGAGCAATAGTGATGAAAACCACACTAATAAAACACAACGACGAGCCCGTGAGTGTGTGCACGAGTGTGTGTGTGGTGTCAGGATGGCATGTTTCGCTCAGAGGGGCATCAGTGGAGCCCGCAGGCCGCAATGCACACGTTTGGCAGGATCTGGAGCTCCAGGCCTCGGCTTTTCTTCACACACACTGCCAAACGCCGCTCTTCCTCTCGGCAAACTCTTGCCAGGGGTTTTTTCGCCTCGTTTTTAGTTTCGCCTTAATTTCCCACACGTCCAGATGGCGCTGCTCGTGCTCGAATGTTTGCGCTTTTATTCATTAGTTTTTTTTTTCAAATAGCTTCTTCAAAAGTGATACGGTATTACAAATGATCGGTTTTAAATAAACGCTGTGTGTATTTATCAAAGATTCCTAAAAATTACTGTTCTGTCATGGTTTCATTAAAAGATGCACTAAATTAATGAGAGGCTTTACAGATGTTGCAAATGTTTCCACTTCAAACTACTGCGTCTTTGATAAAAACACACTGTAAAAGTACATTTATTTGAAGTATTGCAATATTACAAATGTTTCTGTTTCAAATTATGATGTTCTTATGAAGTGTGTGTTCATCAAAGACGCACTAAAGTGATGGGAAGGGTTACAATGTTACTAAGGATTCAGTTCCAAGCAAATGTTGTACTTTGAGTTTGTATTCAAGTGTGAATCCTAAAAAATACAGTTCTGTCATGGTTATTAAAGACGCACTACATTGATGGGAAGTGTTACTATGTTTACGTTTCTAATTTCGAATTCATTGAAGAGTCCTAAAAAAATACAATTGTTTTGTTCCATAAAGGACGCACTTAATTAGCAAATTTAATTAGCAGTTTTACAAATAATTCAGTTTTAAAAAGTCATTTTGAAGTGTGCATTCATCAAAGAATCCTAAAAAAATACAACTGTTTTTGTTCCATAAAGGACGCACTAAATTAATTTGTAAGTGTTACAATGTTGCAAATGATTCTGCTTCAGATACATGTTGTTCTTTTGAAGTGTGTATACAATCAAGAGTTCTAAAACAATACAGTTCTGTCATGGTTTCATCAAAGACGCACTAAATTGATGGGAAGTGTTCCAATGTTACTAATGTTTCCACTTCAAATAAATATACTGTTAAAGTGTGTTTTCATCAAAGATTTGTTTTTGTTCCATAAAGGACGCACTAAATTAATTGGAAGTGTTACAATGTTACAAATGATTCTGCTTCAGATACATGTTGCTCTTTTGAAGCTCTTTTGACAGTTCTGTCATGGTTTCATCAAAGATGCACTAAATTGATGGGAAGTGTTCCAATGTTACTAATGTTTCCACTTCAAATTCTGAAAATATGTATTCATCAAAAAACAAATCATAAAAAACAAACTTTGCCTTGGTTTCATCAAATATCGTCTTCAAAAGTTATGCAATATTACAAATGATTCAGTTCAAATAATTGTTGCTCTTTCAACATTTGTTTTCATCAGTAAATCTTAAAAAACACAATTGTTTTTGTTTCATAAAAGATGCACTTAATTAGACAATTTAATTAGCAGTTTTACAAATGATTCAGTTTTAAAAAGTCATTTTGAAGTGTGCATTCATCAAAGAATCCTGAAAAATACAATTGTTTTGTTCCATTAGGGATGCGCTAAATTGATTTAGAGTATGACAACGTTACTAATGTTTCTGTTTCAAATAGATGTTGTTTTCATAGTGTGCATTCATCAAAGAATCCTTAAAAAATACTGTTCTGTCGAAGATGCACTAAATTGGTGGGAAGTGTTAGAATTGGGATTGCTATTTTTGTAACCCTTACCACTTCCCTTTGGACCTTACAACCGAGGGTGAAGGGGAAGGGCTTCAAAATGTACCCCTAAGAATTGGAACAGCAGTACAGCACCTGCAAACGTCATCATATGTCATCGCGATCTCTTGCTTCATATGAGATCAGACGATGGCGACTGCTGTAGTTATTCCAGTTGTGATATTTTTTGGTTTTTATCTTCAGGAAATCACTGAAGGCGTAAATCATGTTATCATAATGATCTAATGTAGCAATAAGATCATAACTGTACTGTGTATTTACACAGTGGCCATCTTCATCTATGTAAACACAAGAAAACAACACTAACATTATAGCAGACACTGTAAACAGCTCATTCCCAGACACTAGAGTTTTCTGACAGGGGATTCCAGTGTCGTTGAGTGTCAGAATGTTGTGGGACTGCTGTACAGCAGTTATTATTAGGGGTTATAAATCGCCAAATTTAGTGGTTTTTATTTTAGCGTTTTTTTTTTAAGCATGACGGTAAAACATGAACGCGGTTATGAATGTATAAAAACATGTGCTTTTGTGTTGTCAAAATTTGTTTTAATGACAAAAAAAAACTAATTTGTGGATCTCCTTACTTCCGGGTGCAGTGATTCTGCCGTTGTGGCTGGTGTATTCTGGGAAATTTTCTTACCCCTTGTATTCCAGTGTGGTCCTGAAAAATCTTCATTCAAAGGGGTATTCACCCCTTCCCCTTAGCCCTACGCCTTCAAGCTAAAGAGAATTGGGACACCCCTACCCCTTGACATGAACGCACAAAACGAGGGGTAGGGGTAAGAGGAAGGGCTAAGGGGTAGAACTGGTATTGGGCCTTACAGTGACTATGTTTACATGGACATCAGTAATCAAACTATTTGCCTTAATCTGAATAAGACAATATTATGATGACAGTGTTTACATGAGTTGATTATTGAATGCTCCTTTCATGATCCAGTTTTACATGTTACAGCACATAAATCGATTAACGTCATCATGTCACTGTGTTATCCACATTTCCTCTGGAGTTTCATGTAATGTCGGCTGTTACACACTTAATTTGTCGACTTTATCTGCAGTTTTCATGCAGGAGCCTTTCATGCATGCCCCCTGTGACAAACGAGATACTGAATGCGAGTATGAACTGCTGGAAAGAGTGTTGTTTTAATGGAGTTTGATATCACACGCCGTATGAGAAACACAACATCTCTATTTCGCATTGCAGGTGTTTGTGATCTTTTACTGACTCGACAGTTGCAGAGAATAGTGTTATACAGCCGAGTGTGTACAGACTATCCTATCACAAAATGTGGCAAATCCTACACGACGGTAATAGTTTGATTGCGGTGTTTACATGTCTGTGCTGCACTTCAATAATGCCACTAAAAACAGTATACTCTACATGTGTTAATTCCATTTCTGTTTAATTAGATTATGACTGTATTCAGATTAAGGTCTTCAAAAATCAGTTTACATGGTCGACTCCTAATCAGAGTATTGTCTTAAAATCGGATTATTGGTGTCCATGTAAACGTACTCAATGTTACAAATGTTTGTGTTACTCTCTAGTCTCATAAACTTTATACATTAGCAAATATACAACCAGTATATACAAATAAGTCATTTTCTGTTCAATTATCACATACCGAGTAAAATCCATATTATTTACTGGGGAGTCAGTTATAACAAACATAACTCAAACCAACTGTCATTATACCAGTACTTTCTTCTGAATCACGCTACTCAATTAACAACTGTAATTAAGCTATTCACTTTAAAACACATAGGAAATGTGGACTCACATGTTTTTACATGAATTATAATAAACACATTGACTTTTTTATAAGACATACCTGAATTCACAGGAGAAACAAAATCACATTGAGACTTCAGTGTCTTTCCCCAGGCGCAGCATAGTAGCATCTGAAGTAAACAATACGAGTATCGCCATGGTAACCCAAAGCGCAAGCTTTCTCAACTGCTGATGTTATTTTGTTTCAAACACAGTCATAGTAGTAATAATAAATTACTTTTGACAGTATATAAATAAATAAATAAATAAATAAATAAATAAATACATACATTAATAACGAAACAAACATTAATATTGTGAATACACAATGGTGTATCACATTTGCGCTTCAAATAAATGTTGTTTTGAAGTGTGTTTTCCTTAAAGAATTCTAAAAAATACAATTGTTTTGTTCCATAAAGTACGAACTAATTTAATTAGCAGTTTTACAAACGTTACATATGATTCAGTTTCATATAAATGCTATTTTAAAGTGTGTATTCATCAACAAAATCCTGAAAAGAACTGAAAAAATTTGCTCCGTAAAGAACCAAATTGATTGGAAGTGTTACGATGCTACAAATGTGTCTGTATCAGATGAATGTTGTTACACACACACTACCAAACGCCGCTCTTCCTCTCGGGCGAAGTCTTTTAGTTTTAGTTTCTGCTTCATTTCCCACACGTCCAGATGGCGCTGCTTGTGCTCGACTCTGAGGTGCGAATGTTTGTGCTTCGTCTCAGGATCTGCTCTGTGTTCAGCGTTCGCAGAGTAAATCTGCATAAAGATTGATGCGAGCAGTCATGAACGGCACGCAGACTGAATGGTAAATAAAGCACAAGACTGATCATACACACGCTTTCAGAAAGCAGACAGAGACGGATCAACTGTACGCCAGGCGAATAACTAAATGTAAACCGCATTATTCCTGCATGAACTACAATTGGTTATATATAGTTGTAGGCAATATAATTAGATCTCCTGTGAAATTTAACACTTTTGACAAATATTTCACTTTGCCATGATGACAGCACATATTATTTGACTGGTTATTTTGTTAAGATACTAGTATTCAGCTTAAAGTGACATTTAAAGTCTTAACTAGGTTAATTATGTTGATTAGGCAAGTCATTGGACATTAGTGGTTTGTTCTGTAGCCAACTGGAAAATAATAATATATTGACCTTAAAGGGATACAAACCCCCTGTTTCAGCAGGGTGTTTTCACACCTCTAGTTTGGAAAAAGTCAGGAAAGTGGGTGTGTCCAGCTCTGTTTAGGTGGGAGTGTCGGAGGAGGGAAAGAGGGAAGGTGCATAAAATTTTGCATAAAAATGGGAGTTTCAGTTTGGGCACACGCTGATTTTCAGAGGCAAAACAAACACATAGACGCAGGGGAGAAAGACAGTTAACATCAGTAATCGAATTATTAGCCAAATTATTATTAAATTATGGACTTTAACAGCAGGTTAGCACTTTCATTCAGGAACATTTCATGCATGCCCCCCTGTGACAAACCAGATATTTGATTCGAGGAACTGCCCTCATCATTTCTCGGTAACTTAGATGCACTCGGTAGTTGGCATCAGAAAGCCGTGTGTGTATAACGTTAGACTATACAGTCACAAAATGCGGCGAAAATCCTACGCGACAGTATTAGTTTGATCTGATTTTTGAGCAGAGCTTAAAATTTGGATGATCTACAACGTAAACAGCATTAACAGAAATAAGTCTGGCAGTGTTAGTATGTTGGTCTGGAGCTCTAGGTGTGTGTGTGTGTGTGTGTGTGTGTGTGTGTGTGTGTGTGTGTGTGTGAACTCACTCGTCCCTCTAGGAATTCTACAATTATAAATTTTGGTTGTGCGATTATAATCTGAGGAATAACCACGGTTTCGATCACGGAATTATCACGATTATTATGCCTTCATTAATTTCAAAACACTACTAGTTTAGAAGTCACATGAAAATGCCTTATATTTTATAGTGTTATTTAGTGCTGCTCAGTAACTAAATAATACAGCACAAAACAATTGTTAAAAAAATACAAACAATAGTAAATTTCTCTCTTTGGACTTCAAAATAAGTGAAAAAGTTTTTGGCGTTTAAACAGTGTGCACTGTATCAATGCATTCTTCAGCTGTAGGCATAGGCGGAGCGTGTGTAAGGCTGGGGAAGGCTTAGCCTCCCCCTGGCCAGAGATCATGGAGAGCAGCAAAGAAAAAAAAACTGCATTGAAAACATTTAACGGGTGTAAGGCGGAGTATGAATGTAATTTAATGTTGATGATTAACACAACACTTTAGTTATTGTAAGTTTGTCAGTCAAATTTAAAGTGCACTGATGAGCGCTGTTTATTACTGGAGTTCGCAGCAGCTCTGAAAACGAAACCAGCGAACTATTGACCAGCTGGCCAGCGAACTATTCTGATTTGCTGGTCAAGGACATAAGTAATAAAATGACAAATGAGTATTACGAGAGATATTTAACAATATATTATTCTGGTTTAACTTGTTTTCTTGTTAACTTGTTATTATATACACTACCGGTCCAAAGTTTGGGGTAAGTAGGGTTTTTAAATGCTTTAAATTAAACTTCTCCTGCTCATTAAGACTGCAATTATTTCATCAACAATACAGTACACATTGTAGAATTGTGAAATGTTATTGCACTATACAGGGGCGTAGCAACCGGGGGGGACGGGGGGGACACGTCCCCCTCACTTTTTGGAAACAGGTTACTCTGTCCCCCGACTGGCCCACATGTTTTATTTGACCTAGCGGCAGCAAGTGTTCTCTGATTTGTTACTTGATTTGAGTGAACGATCACTCAGCCAATCACAGCGCGAATCTCTTGAGCGTCTGCCACGAGCTTCATTCATTCACTTTGTAGTCAAAGACAGAGATGATGCGGAACGGAGCAACAGCTACAGCTGGGTAAATCACGGTAAATCACTAACGTTACAGAATCCTACTTTTGTTTCATTTCGAAGTAAGAACCGTAAAGTCCCTGGTGCTGGTGTGTTGTCTGGCGCTGAGCCAGAGAAAGACAGCGGGGTTGAGTTGGTTTTGTTTTCGGTATTCCTGACACATTCAGTGAGAGACGGCATTAACTAAAAAACCTCTCACCCTAAAACCATCTAAACTGTATTCCCTACAGAAAAGACAAAGCAGGTTATGTTTCACAGCTGTCTTTCTTTTTTTGCTCGATATTACGAGCACTGCTTGAGCAGTCGCAATATGTGTTTAGCCAGAGAGAGCTCGCGCTGAGCTAAACTCTCAGTAAGGGACCGTCGGAAAAGTGCTTCTTTTTTTCGTTTTTTTTTCCGGAAACAAGACCAACTTAACCCCGCTGAGAAAGACGTGTTATATTATCACAATTATGCAGCCTTTTTTACGGCCTATTGCTTAATTTATGATTTAGACATGTAAATACACACAAGTACTAGTAAAACAAGAACTTTAGCGTTTGTAAAACACACAAGGAAGTCTAACAATCCATTAAAATATAATTTGCGGATGTTTTAATCATATCAGATACACATACTGAAAGTAGCTATAAAATTGAATCTACTCCTCTCTAAGTTCACCAACCACTTACTTGCATGTATTTGGGGAGTAACTGGTGAATTTACGTGTTGAATCCTGCGTATTCTGCTTTTATAAATGACGCATCGGCCACAAGTACACATGGCGATGTCCATCTCACGTTATATGTGTAGTATCAACTTGCAATTTTGCAATTGAATAGTAGTATTTAAAAATATTTTCACACAGAGTAATGCTTAATTTAAATGTGTGTGGTTCTGTTTATTTATTGTTATTATTAATATTTTGTCATTATTTTAGAATTTTGGTTAAAAGATTATTAAATAAACTTTATTGCTAATAAATCATTAATCACTTTTGGGTGACCATACAGCTGTCCCTCGCACTTTTAAAATGGCTGTTACGCCCCTGGCACTATAAAAGAACTGTTCAAAAGTATAAAATCACTGGAATAAATTATTCAATTAAATTATAAAGATGAATTTTCAGCTTCATTACTCCAATCTTCAGGGTCACATGATCCTTCAGAAATCACTCTAATATTAATTATTATTATTATTATTATTATTAATAAAAAAAAGAAATAAAAGCAAAAAGAAGTAATAATTTCATTTGAAACCTCATACAGCAAGTAATAAATAAATATTTAACAAATAAGTATTTAACAATTTAACTTTTTAATTTTTAATAAATGCCGCCTTGATGAATTCTGATGAACAGAATTTTTAATAAAATGAATAATTAAATAAACTGAAATAAACTGATCCCCAACTTTTGACCGGTGTGTAGATCAGTGGGTTAGTTTAATAAAATAATTTAATGTGCGTGTTGAATATAATAGACGTTTGTTGATGGGCAGCGCTTTTGTTAGAACATCTTTGTCGGTCGCAAATCTTGGTCTCAGATGAACGCATTAAAGGGCAGCGCATATATTAGCCTTACCCTGGAGTTTGTTCACCCTCCACCTATAACTGTAGGTGACTCTAATTTTAAGCATTTACCAGCTGCCATTTACCAGTTTCCTGTCTTTATTAATCCATCATCTAAATTTACATTACCTAAATATAAAGATTCACAAGTGAAGGCAGTCTCTACTTCAAAAATGGCGTCTAAATGGCCTCTTTCCAGTATGGGGTTAATTTCTGACAATCCCAAAAAACATGATGGTTAACACCATTAGGTCAATATTATTAGCCCCCTTAAGCAATATTTGTTTTGGATTGTCTACAGCAGTGTTTCCCAACCCTGTTCCTGGAGGCACACCAACAGTACATGTTTTGGATGTCTCCGTTATCTGACCCATTAACTTCAGGTGTTGGAGTCTCTTCTGATGTTATGATAAGATGATTCAGGTGTGTTTGATTAGGGAGAGGTTGAACATGTGGACTGTCGGTGTGCCTTCAGGAACAGGGTTGGGAAACACTGGGCTACAGAACAAACCACTGTTATAAAATGACTTGTCTAATTACCCTAATTAACCCAGTTAAGCCTTTAAATGTCGCTTTAAGCTGTATAGAAGTGTCTTGAAGAATATCTAGTCTAATATTATTTACTGTCATCATAGCAAAGACAAAATAAATCAGTTATTAGAGATGAGTTATTAAAACTATTATGATTAGAAATGTGTTAAACAAACGTCTTCTTTCCTTTAAACAGAAATTGGGGGAAAATATTCAGGAGTTAATTCAGACTTCAGCTGTATATTTGAGTGAAGGTGAGGGTGCTCTTTTATTTCTGTATGCTTTTTTTTTTTGCCCTTCACAGTGCAGATGACAAAACGCATGCGGCGCATCAGTGCTGGAGGGAGAGACGAGGTATTAAAAGAAGCTCCACAAACTTCTACAGTCCAGCCTCATGAATCCAACACCAAACAGCAGAAACAGGCCCAATTCCCATGCTCAGGCGCTCCGACAGGCCTGTTGTGATCCAAAATAATGATCTTACTCCAGTGCCCACCGGCGAGACAACATCTCACATCAGACCGAGACAAAGACACAGATATTCCCAGCTCTGCAGATCACCAGTTCTCTCCCAGAGTCTGTCAAACACACGCTGATGTAGAGGACGGAGCATTTCTAAACACCCTCTGATGCTAGAAACTAATCCGTAGCACTTTTAAATAATGCTCCAATAGTTAATGTTAGAGTCCCACTTTGAATTAAGTGGACTTAAAGAGGAGCTATTATGCAAAATTAACTTTTATAAATAGTTTAAACACATTTGTGTGGTGAGAGTGTGTGAATATAACCAGCTTCTAATGGTAAAAATGTATTAATTAATATTTTTAATAATCAGACTTGATCAAAACAGTCTGCAGAAACACTTTGATTGACATTCTCCCTTTGTACTTGTCATCAGAGGGGGAAAGCCCCGCCCACTGGTGACCATCTCTCCCTCATTAGCATATAGAACATTAGTCTTGCTTTTGAATCTGCTGCTATGCTGACACACAGGCATCTGTAGCTCCGCCCTCTTTTGAAAAGAGCACAATCTTCAATTTAAATTAGGATTTAAAGTGACAGTCACCAAAACAGCACAATTAGGATCAAAACCTAAAAGAGAGCTTGAGAGAGTTGGAAAACATTATTTGTGTGGTATTTTGAGCTGAAATTTCTCATCCTAAAGGGTTTTACTATACTAATAATTACTATTTCTATACTAATAATTTCTTTCTTCCTGATTTTTTTCTTAATTTTTTATTTCATCTACTTACATTTTTAAATTTTGTCAAACAGAAAATAAATGACAGAACAAACAAATAAATAAAACGTTATTTATAACTCAAAACATTTGCAAACAAAATTCATTTAAAATATTATTCAGTTAATAATAATAATATTATATATTTTCTTTAATTGAATACAAATATTTATTTTATTCCTGATTTTTTAGTATTTTATTTTCATTTAACTAATTTATTTTAATCTAGTTATTCCAGATCAAAAAACACACCTGGGTGGATTGTCTCAAGACATTTGTAAACAAAATCAATTAAAAAAAAAACTATTATTCAATTAATGATATTATTATAATTGTTTTCAAATAAACAATAATAAAATATTTTCTTCCAGATTTTTTCTATTTATAATTTTGAAAAATGTTAAACATAGAAAATAAAGGATTGAGTGAATAAATAAACAAAATGTTATTTTAACTTAACATTTGCAAACAAAATTTTAAAAATATTTTAATTAATTATATTATAAATTTTTTTTTCAAATGAATAGTAATTTTTTTACAGATGTTTTGCAATTTAATTAATTTTTTATATTTTATTAATTTTTATCTTTTTATTCCAGATCAAAACACACCAGGATAAATTGTCTCAAGACATTTGTAAACAAAATCAATAAAACAAACTATTATATAATTATTGATATTATATATATATATATATATATATATATATATATATATATATATATATATATATATATATATATATATATATATATATATATATATATATATATATATATATAAACATTTATTCCAGATTAAACCATATCTGGATGTCTTACGAGGGTTGTAAAAAAACGATTTAATAATCACAAAACTTTAAGTAAAACATGAAAAGTCAAACGCACTAAACATAAACCACATAAACAACAACAATCAGCATCAGTCGACCCACTTCACCACTAAAATGAGCAGAAAACGTGTTCAAATGCATGCACCCTATAGCAACTTAAGCCGAAAAACACCTTCAGTTCATTCATTCAATCATTTTCCTTTGACTTAGTCCCTTTATTCATCAACGGTCACCACAGCAGAATGAACCGCCAACTTATCCAGAATTTTTTTTTATGCAGCGTATGCCCTTCCAGCTACAGCCCAGTATTGGGAAAGACCCAAACACACTCATTCGCACACACACTCATACACTACGGTCAATTTAGTTAATCAATTTCCCTGTGGAGCATGTGTTTGGACTGTGGGGGAAACCGGAGCACCAGGAGGAAACCCACGCCAACACGGGGAGAACATGCAAACTCCACACAGAAATGCCAACTGACCCAGCTCGGACTCGAATCAGTGACTTTCTTGCTGTGAGGTGACAGTGCTAACCATTGAGCCACTGTGCCACCACCTTCAGTTGAGATATCATTAAAACTTCACCTTCAGACAACATAAAGCTGTTTTATTGACCAGAGCATCTCAGCAACACATAATCTCTGCCACAAATGATGCTTCTTTCACTGATAGATGCTTAACATATTCAGTTTTAGCTCCGTGTTCGCATTGATTTAGTGAAACGTTGTGCACAGTGCCTTACAGACACACACACACTAAACACCGCCGGCTGATTTCACACACGCTGATCATCAGATCAAATGAGTTCAACTGCAGGCTTTGTCCAACAGAGAGAAAAACACAGTCAATCCAGATCAAGATTACAAGATGTAACGTGTGTGTAAATCATGTTCGCATGTTTGGAAAGGAGTGTTTATTCATGAGCATAAATCAGCCGTATCTTGAGTCACATGAGGGAAATATTAAGGGATTTATGTGCTCTGGATACTTGTTTGAATATTAATTAAAAAAATAATAATAATAATTAAAAAAAAGAAAAAGAGTGTGAGAGAATACACTATAGCAAAAAATTATTTGGTCTTTTCTTCTAGTTGAAATTATTTTATTATTATTAGTATTATTATTATCATCATCATCATCATCATCATCAACATATATTAAAATAAAAACAAACTCTGGGAAACAATGAACCCCCCAAAAATATTAATTAATTAATTAATTAAATAATTTTACCAAAATGTTATTTTTAATATAATAAAAATAATACAAATTTAAATACACTTCAAATGTGTTGTATTTTTTCCAATGTAAAAACATTAAATAATAATAAATAAATAAAATCTGGATATTTATTTACTGAATAAGTAATTTCGTAAGTAATTTTTTGTTACTCTGAGAAAAAAAATTATTAAAAGAAAATAAATAAATAAAATAAAAATAATTAAACAAAAAATCTTTTTTTAATATAATAAAAAATTCAAACTAAAATAGACTGTACAACTGTTTCATCTTCTCTTTCAGTACAAATACTTCAACATTCCTAAATCAACATTTATTTACATAAAAAAGGTTGAAAATAAATTTAATTAATAGAATCTGTATATTTAGTTGCTGAACAAGTCATTTCATGAGTCATTGTTATTATAACATAAATACAACAAATAAATCCAAAAATTCTGTTTATTTATTTACTGAATAAGTAATTTTAGGAGTCATTTTGTTACTCTGGGAAAAAATAATTAACTAAAAATAAATAGGAAAAATAAATGAATAATTAAATATACCCCCCAAATCTTGTTTAATATAAAAATAACAAAACAAGCTAAAATGCACTATAGAATGGTTTTGTCTTATTTTTCAGTACAAATATTTAAGCCTTCTAAATTTAACATTTATTCAATAATAAATTAAATGAATAAAATCTGTATATTAATTTACTAAACAAGCAATTTCATGAGTTATTTTTGTTACTTTGGGAAAAATAATTCACAAAAAAAAAAAGATAAAAATAATTATTATAAATAAATAAACCCAAAAATGTATTATTTTCCAGAACAAATATTTAGATATTCTAAAAATCAGCATATATTCAAATAAAAAGGCTTAAAATAAATTAAATTAATAAAATATATGTATATTTGTTTACTGAACAAGTAATTTCCTTTTGCCAAAAACAAATAAATAAATAAATAAATAAATAAATAAATAAATAAATAAATCTTGTTTAATGTAATAAAAATAATACAAACTAAACGCACTAAAGTTATTGTCTCATTTTCCAGTACAAATATTTCAACATTCTTAAATCAACAAATATTCAAATAAAAAAAGGTCTCAAATAAATTAAATTAATAAAATATGTATATTTATTTACCGAATAAGAACTTTCACCTGTCATTTTGTTACTCTCTGTAAAAAAAATTATTAAAATAATAAATAAATATATAAATATATAAATAATTCCAAAAATCTTGTTTAATATAAAATAATATAAACTAAAATACACTGTGAAATGATTTTCTTATTCTTACAGAACAAATATTTAAACATTCTTAAATCAACATATTTTCAAATAAAATAAAATAAACGAGAAAATATATTTATTTACAAAACAATAAATTCATCAGTCATTTTTGCTACTTTGAAAATTTTTTTTTTTTTAATTAAATAAATGTACCCAAAATTTTGTTTAATACATCTTGTTTAATAAAAAGACTAAAAACTAAAAAACAATATAAACATATTTTGTCTGTATATTTATTTTGTTACTTGGGGGAAAAAATGATCTGTTAAAAAATAATTAAGTAATTATTAAATGAATAAATAATTTCATATATATATATGTATATACACACACACACACATGCTGTTTTTTTTATTCATTTTGTGAATAAAAACAAAAATTTTAAGAATCTCAAAATGGACGTGGCCTAATATAAATAGATAATTATTTCTTACCTTAAAGTCAATTATATAAGTATATTAATTGTATTTAATTATATATTAATACAATTCTTTATAAATATGATAAAGTAATTTATTTTCTTTAAAAATGTTTTGAAACTCTAAAAATAGACTTGATGTATATAAATCTTAATCATTTGATTTGATTATATAGAATTATAATTTATTTAATATTTAATTTAATAATAAAATAATTAGGTTAATACAATATTAAATTATACATTTTAATTAATACATCTCAAATCTTTTGAGAATCCCAAAATAGACTGATGTAAATAAACCGATGATAATTTCATTACCTTAAAGTCGTCGGGCAGCAGCAGTTTGCAGGTTCGCAGGAAACTCAGAATATAGCGGAAGATTTCTCCGTCTCTGTCGATGAAATAATGCTGCTTTAAACTGTCCAGAACGATGGGCTCCGTCCCGTTAAACAGCCTGCTGATCCTGACAATTAAAAAACACACACACACACTGTTAATGGAGCCAGGCCAGCCTCCTCTACATGCATCAAAACAATTAGCATTTATTTCTCCACGTTATTAGCAGCTAGCCAAAAAAATGCATCAAAGCTCAGAAACAAGAGGCTTTAGGCAGATTTGGGTGGAAAAGACGAATGTTTCAGCTCTCATTCACCGCGGATTAATAAACTCCCACATCATATCAGAAAATAAAGCAGCACTGACAGAAACATATAATGCCATAAATAATGAACCAATGTTTGTTTGTAATGTTTATAATGTGCATTTTGTATAATGTTCATAAAATATGATCATTTAAGCTTTAAAGGTGACATACAGTGCATAGATTCAATAAGTTACGTTCTCTGATATCTACACTGTAGGTTTTTGTGGATTTGGTAAGCTCAAAAATCTCCCAGAAATATATTCATATGGTTTTTTTTATCATGCTAGAAAGTTGCTCTAGAATCAGAAGCTCCTAATTGACCATATTTGGAATGGTCATGAATATTAATGATCTCTGAGCTGCAGCTATTCAATTCAATTCAATTCATGTTATTTATATAGCACTTTTTACAATGTAGATTGTGTCAAAGCAGCTTGACATAGTTCTAGTAAGGTCCAGATTTAAGTTAAAGTTCAGTTTAGTTTAAGCTAGTGAGTGTCTGCTTTCTCTAACATACACACGCACGCACACAGTGCTTGGAAATAAACGCATGCAAGATAATCATTCTCCCTTTTCCACGTATTATTTTTACAAATTTAGTAGATGCCTTTTCAACTAAAGTGATGGAGGTTTATTTTAGCTAGAATGAAATACCTAATATAAAGAATAACGTATTTTACTTGTCAAAAGAGTTGTGTTTGAGAATAAAACAAATAAATTAATTTTAAACAAACTTAATAAATCAATGTAAATCAATGAATAAATGAACAAATACATACATAAATTGCATTTTAGTCTTAAAACATTCGTAAACAATTTATTTAAAACAAAAATACAATTAAACAATTGAAAGAAATACAAATTAAATTCACACAAGCCAGTGCGTCACATTAAATTGTATTTTTAAAACCTATTGTGCTCCAGAGTTTTGTTGTGGATGGAATAAATGAACAAACAAACAAACAAATAAATAAATAAATCTCTTGTGAGGTTCCACTAAAGTTGGGATGTTCCCTATAGTATCTACACAACATCTACAAACATCTGTTAATGAACCGTTTCCGTATTCTGTGATTCACGAGTGTTTTTGGTTTATTTCCGGTTGTGAATTGGATTATGAGAGTTTTATTTCTTCAGTCAACTTTTGATGTTGAAAATTTAACTCTACAGTTTAACAAAGTGACTTTTATTGACATTTTAGCCGTTAAACTAACTAAATTAAAAACTAATATCATGTATAAGAAATAACAATATCTCGAGAAATAAGTGTAAAATAACAGAAAATGTGCAGCAGTTTATTACAAGGTGTTTGTAGCGTAATATACAGTACAGCTCCAACACAGACAAAATAGCACTGCAGACTATTACACACGTTCATAAAAGTCCCTTTTTTTAAACTTTTCAGGGTTAAAATTAGTTGGAAGAAAGATCAAACTCCCATAATGCAATTCACAAGCAGAAATAAAGATGAGAAAATAAAAACACGAATCACCAAATACGGAAAACAGCTAAATTATACGCCATACAGTTAACACACCTGAGTGGATACCTGAAAATAGCTTCATCTTTCAGCCTGTATTCAGTTTTCTCTTTCTGAACTGATATGACTTGATCAGCATTTCCTTCCCTTTGCAGACAGATGTGATCAGTATTATCACAGTAATCTACAGTTTCTGGATCAGGCCAGACTCTCAGAAACACACAGAACATCAACAGCAACATGTATTCACGCAAAAAAAAGTGCAAGAAAGAGATTTACGTCATATTTTAACTTCAAAGTTCTTCAATTTTAGAATGTAACCGCACTATTATTATGATTTTAGAGTTCATTTAAATGTAAAAATGGTCAGGATGGTCAGAAATTTAATTTCTGTGTGTAAATTTTCTGAAAAAACTACAACAACATATATTTATATATTTAATCATGAACATAATCATATTTATATCTGTGTTGTATTATAATTGTATTATATTATATAAACAATAATAATGTGATCCTTGTTTTTCTTTTTTAAAAATAAGTATTTTTGAATCATTTCAGACTGGAATAATTCCTGATTTAAAGTAAAAACATATTTAATATATATTTAATCATAAACAATCAGTTTATCTTTTGAAAATAACATAGATATGTTAAATATATACGTTTATATATTACATTTTTTTAAATTCTTTTACACAAATTCCGAAATAATAAAAATAAAACATTATATTTAATTTAAGTTTAATCATAAATATTCGTTATTGTAGAAACATCTTTGAATAATTTTAGCCTGAAATAAGAAAAATACTTAAATAACAGAAGAAACGTTGTCATTATTACTACTGTGATTTTTTAAATATATTTATGAAACTTTTGATTATTATATTATGATCATCTTTATGAAGACTCAGTTTACTTACTCTCAAAAATGGGAAAAAATTATTTAAAGAAATTATATATATATATATATATATATATATATAAAATATTAATATAAAAATTAACAAATATGAAAACTTAAGGCTAAAATATTTTCTTTTATAGAAAACACAGTCTTCCTTTGTTTAAAGACGTCTTAATGAGAGAAAACAACAGCCCTATTACTATAATTTCAGATTTACAAACACAGTTCAGCGAGCTCTACCAGATGCTGCTAAATTTAATGATCTTTTTTTCTTTATTTAAAAGTACTGATGTTATTCATGTGCTTTTCTCCATCCGCCTTCACCTTGTGCACTTATTTAATATATTGATATTTAATATGTATTTAATCAAAAATAATCACAACTGTATATTTTAAAACAAACATTTTTGAATACTTTTAGACTGAAATAATTTAGAAATAAGAAAAAACTGATTATATTTAATCATAAATGATCATTATTGTTTATTAAAAAAATATATGAAGAGTTCAGATGCAAAAACGCCGTCTGAAAGGTTCTCCTAAAGTGGACATTTTTCTCAATCTCCTGCGTGTATGTTCAGTAAATCCACTTTTATGGCAAATAATATGTTCTTTGCATTGCTTTTAAAGTGAAATAACTGAACACAATCATAGGATCCTGATAGAAATGTCCATTTTAGAATAAAAAACGGCACTTAGAGGTTTTTGTAATTATTTAAGTAAATTTCAGTAATTTACTGTCTGTTATTTTACGGTAAATGTCTGTGACTTAATGGCCATTATTTTACTTTTTTTTTTCCGGCACCCCAGCTGCCGGTAAAAAAAATGTAAAAATAACGGATTTATATATATATCAGAGTTAGCAGTTCATAAAAATATTTTCTTAAATTATGCGAAATAACATACTATTATTATGATTTTAGATTTTCTTTGAATAATGTCAAATATTGTAATTGTAAAAAATGTACAAATGATCTGGACTATCTTTGTTGAAAATTACTTTACGTGTAAATTTACTGAAAAAAAAACATATACAGTTGAAGTCAGAATTATTATTAATCTTTTTAAAATATTTCCTAAATGATGTTTAACAGAGCAAGGAAATTTTCACAGTATGTCTGATAATATTTTTTCTTCTGGAGAAAGTCTTATTTGTTTTATTTCGGCTAGAATAAAAGCAGTTTTTAATTTTTTAAAACCCATTAGGGACAATATTATTAGCCCCTTTAAGCTATTTTTTGATTTCAATAGTCTACAGAACAAACCATCGTTATACAATAACTTGCCTAATTAACCTAGTTAAGCCTTTAAATGTCACTTTAAGCTGTATAGAAGTGTCTTGAAGAATATCTAGTCTAATATTATAAACAAATCAGTTATTAGAAATGAGTTATTAAAACTATTATGATTAGAAATGTGTTGAAGAAATCTTCTCTCCGTTAAACAGAAATTGGGCAAAAAAATAAACAGAGGGGCATCAATAATATAGTCTTTTTTTTCATAAAAAAGACAATACACAGCATCTTCACCTTATGCACTTTCAAAAACATGAAGAAATTATTTAAACATAATAATAAAAAAATAATAAACAATAAAAAAAAATTATGCATTAATAACTTAAGGCTAAAATATTGTCTTTTTTGTGCAGAAAACACTAAAGTCTTCCTCTGTTTAAAAACATAATTTTTCTTCTTTACTTCTTTATGCACTTTCAAATATATAAAGAAAGTATTTAAAGATACAATAATAAACATATGCATCAATAACTTAAAGACTAAAACATCTTCCTCTGTTTGAAGATGTCTTAATGAGAGAAAAGCAACAGTATTATTACCATAATTTTAGATTTACAAACACACTTTAGCGAGCTCTACCAAATAATAATCAGTATTTTGTTTTCCTCATTTAAAGCACAATGTCATCCACCACAATAGCCTAGTGCAGGGGTGCTCAACCCTGTTCCTGGAGATCTACCTTCCTGCAGATTTAAGTTGCAATCCATATCAAACACACCTGCCTGTAATTATCAAGTGGTCTCCGGGTTCTAATTGATTGGTTGAGGTTTGTTTGATCAGCGTTGGAGCTGAACTCTGTACGAAGGTAGATTTCCAGGAAAAAGGTTGAGCACCCCTGGTCTAGTGGTTAAGTGCACCAACATATAACCCCATGGTGCTCACGGTGACCTGAGTTGGATTCCCGGCTCGAGGTCCTATGCCGATCCTTCCCCTCTCTCTGCTCCCAATACTTTCCTGCCTGTCCTCCCCTATCCTGTCTCAATAAAAGGTGAAAATCATAATAATAAAAATAATAATTATAAAGCACAATGTCATTCATGCGCTCTTCTCATCACCTTCAGCACTTTTAAAAACACTAAGAAGTTATTTAAAGATACAATAATAATAAACATGTGCATCCATAACTGAAAAAGCTCAAATATTTTATTTTTGTTGTTTGTAGAGAACACAAACCGGCGCCGTCTTCACCTTCTGCACTTTCTAAAGCTCTTGTTTTTCCTCTCGGTCGCTCCCTCTTTTTCCCCCCTTTGGAAATCGATGCAAAATGCTTTATAAAAAACCAATACTCATCTCCCTGTAGCGCCTGCGGTCGTCCTTTCTCATATGGTCTTGCAATTCTTCCAGCTAGAATTTCACCATGCGCCTGCAGGCAAACGCTGTTTTTCATCTGCACTTTTTTTAAAAAGCAATTAAAATGCTGCCTGTTTTTCTTTTCTTCCTCGTCTCCCCCACCCGTCTCTCTCTCTCCCTCACACACACACACACACTCTTGTCAGTCTCATTCAGAGCAGTGAACACACTACTGTTATTGTTATGATAGCGTTATAATAGAGACAAACCTTTCCTAAAAAGTGAGTCTTAAAAGTGAGACGTATTTCATAATAAATATTCACTATATTTTATTTGTTTTAAATAAATATTTTTAAATATTTTCTGACTGAAATAATTTCTGAAGAAAAAAAAAACTTTATATTTAATACATATTTAAATCATAAACAATCATTATTTTATATTTTTGATAGATATTTTTTAAATAATTTCAGACTGTTTTTTAATTTCAGGTTTTTTAATAACGTAAAATAACGGCTCCTAAATTATAGATATTTACTGTAAAATAACAAACTGTAAATTACATCAATTTACCGTGAATTTAAATTTAAGTACATTTCTGAATTTAATGGCCGTTTTAGCACCCCTGCTGCTAAAAAAAACGTAAAATAATAGATTTTTTAACAGTGTATATATAAAATATATATAAAATATATATAAAATATTTTCTTTAATTATACAAAATAACAGTACTATTATTATGATTTTATATTTACTTTAGATAGTCAAATATCGTAATTGTAAAATTGTAAATAATGTCCAAATGATCAGCACTTTGTCGAAAATTATTTTGTGTGAATTTACTGAAAAATAAATAAATAAATAAATAAAAACACATACAGTTGAAGTCAGAATTATTAACCCCCTTTGAATTTAATTTTTTTTTGCTTTTTTAAATATTTCCCAAATTATGTTTAACAGATTCAGGAAATGTTCACAGTATGTCTGATAATATTTTTTCTTCTGGAGAAAGTCTGATTCGTTTAATTTCGGCTAGAATAAAAGCAGTTTTTAATTTTTTTAAAACCCATTTTAGGGACAAAATTATTAGCCCCTTTAAGCTATATTTGTTTTCAATAGTCTACTGAACAAACCATTGTTATACATCGTTAACTTGCCTAATTACCCTAACCTGCCTAGTTAACCTAATTAACCTAGTTAAGCCTTTAAATTGTCACTTTAAGCTGTATAGAAGTGTCTTGAAGAATATCTAGCCTAATATTATTTACTGTCATCATGGTGAATATAAAATAAATCAGTTATTAGAAATGAGTTATTAAAACTATTATGATTAGAAAAGTGTAGAAAAAAAATCTCAGTTAAACAGAAATTGGGAAAAAAAATAAACAGGGGGGCTAATAATTCTGACCAACTGTATACATAAAATATATAGATTTTAATCATAATAAAATTTAATCAAACAAAAATATTTTAAATTACATAAATATTTCAGTAAACTGAAATGAAATATAAAAATCTTAAACTGTAGAAGAAATTATCTAATAATTGTTGGTATTTATGAAAGGTTTGATTATTCTATTATGATATATTTTAAGTCGAACACAAAGTACCATTACACTCAAAAAGTTATTTAAAAGATACAATAAGAGACAAGAAAACATTTTAAGCATTAATAATCTTAACATTAGTGGGTAGCACTGTTGCCTCACAGCAAAGTCGCAGGTTCGAGCCTCGGCTGGACCAGTTGGCATTTCCGTGTTGAGTTTGCATGTTCTCCCCGTGTTGGTGTGGGTTTCCTCCGGGTGCTCTGGTTTCACCCAAACTAAACTGTCCATAGTGTATGTGTGTGAATGAGAGTGTATGGGTGTTTGCCAGTGATGAGTTGGAAGGGCATCTGCTGCGCAAAACCTATGCTGGATAAGTTGGAGGTTCATTCCACGGTGGTAACCTCTGATTAATAAAGGGACTAAGCCCAAAAGAAGATGAATGAATAAATGAATAAATAACCTCAACTTTCAACTTAAATGGAAAATATTTCTGTTTGGAAACTGAAAAGTTCCTCTGTTTGAAGAATAATGGGATATCAATGATTATCATCTGTGAATCTCCTTCGCCAGCAGACAGAAACAGATTTAATATCGTCTTGTATTTTAGTACTGAATACAAACCCCAGCCTGAAAACCCTATATCAGATCTGCACTGAGGGAAAAAATCAGTTTGTATGCTTCACCACACCACAACCTCAAAACATTATGCAATTCTGAGTGTGCCTCACACAGGTGAGTGGGCTTGACAAACCACCTGTAGAATACACACTCATCTCTCTGACACTTAAACAGATACATGCACCAGTTTTGCACATTTGCACCAGACACTTTCTTACAAATCACTCCATATCTCTAAAAAACAAAACAAAAGCAAAAAGGCAGTACATTTATGACGTTTGCTTCACACAGGTGAGTGGGCCTGACAAACCACCCGTAGAAACACTCTTACAAAAAATTCATGCATTAATTTTCTTTTCAGCTTAGTCCCTTTATTAATCAGAGGTCGCTACAGCGGAATGAACCTCCAACTTATCCAGCATATGTTTTACGCTGTGGATGCCCTTCCAGCCGCAACCCCTCCCTTGAAAACATCCACACACACTCACTCACACTCATACACAACGGACAATTGAGCCTACTCAATTCACCTGTACCACATGTCTTTAGACTGTGGGGGAAACCGGAGCACCCGGAGGAAACCCACTTGAACGCAGGGAGAACATGCAAACTCCACACAGAAACACCAATTGACCCAGCTGAGGCTCGAACCAGCGACCTTCTTGCTGTAAGGTGACAGCACTACCTACTGCGCCACTGTGTCGCCCCAATATTACAAAATACAAACAAATAAAAACTCTAGCACTTAATTCTCTGAGCACTAACAGTTCCTCTGTGTAATCAGCACTTGTTGTGTGTATTGCCTCTTCTTGTGTTGAATCGCTGAATGCCTCAATTGTAAGTCACTTTGGACAAATGCACTGTTCAAACTGACTCCCCTTTGGTTATGTTTGGGGCTGTTTTTGCCCCATTGACTTCCATTATAATCACATTTTTGATTGCAAAGCCATGACCACATATGCATTCTTGATTGTTGCTGGTTTTCCCTGTTGGGAGGATGGAAAACTCTTTATTTTTAATGTTAATCATCCGTCGTCAGCATTAACCCTTTAGACAGGCCTGAGCAAATAAGGTTTCTGGCTTTCATATGGAGCAAAACTGATGATCAATAGTAAAAATGACTAATTGTAGCCCTTCCCAACAGAAACAAACAGAAACAATCCAGAATGCATGATCATATGTGGTCATGGCTTTGCAATCAAAAATGTGATTATAATGGAAGTCAATGGGGCAAAAACAGCCCCAAACATAACCAAAGGGGAGTCAATTTACCCAGAGTGCTTTGAGTTTTTGACCATTTTCAAAGCATTTCACCAAAAATTATTTCATTTGCTGAAACAGAGAAAGTTGTGGCCAAATTAAGACTTAAAATCAGCCCAGAGTGGATGAAAATGACCCAACAGCACACATGGGTTAAATGACAATGTAAAATGTCTAAAACAGTATAAAGCATACTACTTCATCAAAATACTACTTTTAATTTGATGATAACAAAATACAACCCCCCACCCCCACCCCACACACACACCTGACCTGCTAGTTCAGACAGACACTTCCTGTCAGGCTGTCTTCCCTTCCTGTGCTCTGAGATCAGATGAAGAAACAGTCCTGAAGTTCACATCACACACATTGATCCAAAAACAGATCACTGCATGCAGACGCCACACACACTGACACACACACACGCATGCACGCACGCACGCACGCACAAATAATCTAATCCTGCAAATGCATGCAAGAGGTTCATCAAATATGCATGACTGAATGCATGATTGACAGATCAGTGGGCGGGTCCAGGATGCATCAGAATGAATGAATTTTTATGTTGAATAAAGAAATAATATATTGAGATATATCCTTTGAGATTTTAACCTCTTTTTCTTCAACACATTTTTTAATACAGATTTTAAATGACTAATTTACTAATAACTAGTTTATTTTGTCTTTGCCATGATGACAGCACATAATATTTGACTCGATATCTGGGAAAAATTTTGAAAGGAAATACAATTAATCATTCGGTCACAATTAATCGTTTGGTCTTCTGCTGTACATTTATATGCATATTATTATTATTACTATGATTATGATTATTATTATTATTATTAATAATAATAATAAATATTTCAATAAAAGTTATATTAGTTACATAATAGTATTCAAATTATTGCAGAATGTGTGACACAACAGAATACAAAAAATAATACTAATAATTAATACAATATATTATTATTATTATTATTATTATTAAATGATGTATTAAAAACAAGTGAAAAAAATGTTAAAACTAATTTATTTTTGTCTTTGCCATGATGACAGTACACACATGTTACTAGTTATTTGGGAAATATTTGAAAAATAATTAAAATTTTCACAAAAGGGTCAATAATTGCTATCAGCTTTATATTTATATGCATATTATTATTATTATTATTATTATTATATAAAAGTATTAATGTTAAATGATATAATATTTCAATAAAAGTTATATTAAAGTTACTTAATAGTATCCAAATTATTGCAGAATGCACGACACATCAGAATATATTCATTTAATACAGAATTTAAAATAATATCACTAAAAAAAAGTTAATAAAATTAAGCCAATATGGGAGCAAATCTTCAGTTATAGATCAAATGAAAAGACATCATCTTCTTTGAAATCCTGAAATTCATTTTTACATAAAAATCATGAAAATATATTTTTGTAAAATATTTAAATAAGATGCAAATGATTGCATTTATGCATGCATGATTGACAGGTCAGTGGGTGGGGTGCAGGATGCATTAGAATACATTAATATCACAAATCTCACAAGAAAAAATGTATTCTGAGTGACTGATTTGGTGTCCTAAAATTAGCACTGAAGTAATCTGTAATGTCTGAACAGAAATTCATAAACAGATGCTAACAAGTTCTGAATCAAGACCTCTGCTTTACTGATCAAGCAGTATTTTACTCTTCTTTCTTTTTAAAAATATAACAGCATTGAAAAACAGTCTGCTGTTTGCTCCAGCCATCCCCACAAGTGATGCAGCTCAACTCCGCTGTCTGAAGCAAAACATATTTACACAAGAATGACCCATAATTCCTGTTTATGAACCATCATGACCACCTTTAGTTCTTTATGTCTTGCTAGTTACGTCAAGTCACTCTCCATTGAGATAATCCCCCTTTTCCTTCATGATGCGTTCAAAATAATAAACGCATTCTCTCATTGAGGAGTCCTGTCACAATAATCAATATATGGACTTATCGCACAACACATAGACAAGACCTCAATCATTTTGGTGATGCAATATATATCACTCATACATAAAAACCAATTCCAGCATCATTATAGCTGACTGTGCAACATCTCTATCTCTATTAGAGGAGTCAGTGAGGTTAAAAAACACTGTAGTATTTACTATAAATGACTATAGTATGCTTTCATGTAAATATATTTTCACAATGACTGTAATTAAATGAAATATACTTAAGAATAAAATATTATGCTTTGTTTAGAAGAGTGGACCTGCATTATGATGACATTATATAAGCATCTATAAACAGATAAATTCAATAATGAAAACGATACATATTAAACATTGTTTTCGGAGGAGTTGATCTGTATTCAGGTATACAGTAATTGAATAATTCAATAAAATGAATCATTATTAAAGTTATAAAATGGTGCAATTTCTTATGCCTGATTGCTTTTAAACCCCTCACACAGTCACAGGCCTCAAAAACACTTTGGAAATGATCAATTATAATCTAGACTCAACTTTGCGTATCGTTGAAATGTGTCCATTGCGAATGATTACATCGAGATATCAATGCTGAACCCATATATTGTGCAGCCCTAATCGTATATATGCAGATTATTGAGCGATTAAAGCAACATGTTTGCTACTTTTTGTACTTTGTCTTGCTATTAACGTAAAGTCACTCTCCATTGAGATAATCCCTTTTTTCCTTCTTCGATGCGTAAGGATAAGGATAAAGATAAGTCCTGTCACAATAATCAATATATGGATATATCGCACAACACATGGACATGACCTCAATCATTTTTGGTGATGCAATATATATATATCGCCAGGGCCGTGCACAGGGGGGTGGCCCGGTGGCTAGAGCCACTGCCCCTTTGCCCTCATTAGCCGCATTTCCACTATCGGGCCAGTGCGAGCCAGGGCTTTAATCGGGCCAGGCCGGGCCAATAGCCCGGGAGGTTGAGAAATGAGGCCGAAATCATGTCGCGTTTCCACTGTCGGGCTAGTTGCTCGCAGCACGTCACGCAAACACCGCCCCTAGAACGTCCCCCGAATCAAACGTCACACAACCCGTCACACAACCCGCCCACTTCAGCGGGAACAATAAACTCAAATTATAACCACAAACACAACCTGGCATCACTACGAGAGCTGGAAGATGGAGAACACCGAAGCGATTGCTTTTTTACTGTTTGTGGTCTGTTGGTGTAAGGCCAGACAGCGATCCCTGGATAAGGACATTCGAGTTCGGCGGCATTTACTTCAAACACAGATTTTGGCTGCAAGGCGAGTGAGTTGATCAAGCGCGATAGCAAAACAAATGTAAGGGAAGAAAGCATCTTGTCTCCTCTTTACCTGACAGGAAAACTCCGCCTTTGTACGTAACCCCGCCCCGAAGCCCCAGTTGGCCCTCCTGGGCCCAAGGTATTTGGCGGGCCGAAAAAGGCCGGACGCTGGCCCCAAGGAAGCCCCGCTTTGGCCCGATTACACCCCGGAAGTGATAGTGGAAACGCGACTGGCCTTGGCTCGCCCTGGCTCGCTCGCTTTAGGCGCGATAGTGGAAACGCGGCTATTGGCTGAGGTGCCCCTCTTGCTCAATCGCACCCCCCTCATACCGACCCCTGGGTCCGTCATAAAGAGCTTGTTTTCGGCGTTCGTCAGACCTCCCCCCCCAAACTGAGCGTGCTTTCAGCAAACATCCTACCTTACTTTGCGATCACCGCACACCCAATATTACCCCCCCCCCCCCCCTCCGTCCTTCACTTTGCGATCACGTCGAGCACCTGCCCGTTTAAGGGTCTGTGCACGGCCCTGTATATTGCTCATACATACAAACCAATTCCAGCAACATTTTAGCTGATTGTGCAACATCTCTATCTCTATTGAAGGTGTCAGTGTCAGTATGGTTAATAAAACACTATAGTATTTACTATAAATTACTATAGTATATTCTCATGTGGGTGTCTGACAGCTGAAAATATATCTGGCAGCAGATATCAAAGCCTCTGTTACTCTTTACCTTGCGCCTTTTTGTTAATATTTATTATTATTTGTCAGCGCCAATAGCCTAGTGGTTATTGCGTCGACATATAGCACCCAGGTGCTCGCGGTGACCCGAGTTCAATTCCCGGCTCGAGGTCCTCTGCCGATCCTTCCCCTCTCTCTGCTCCCCACACTTTCCTGTCTGTTAATCTCCACTGTCCTGTCATTAAAGGTGAAAACCCCTAAAAAATAATTATAAAAAAATAAAAATAAATAAATAATAATATACATATATATATTTATTTTTATTTATTTAGGATCGGCGTCTTCACATTCTGATATACTTCAATACTTCAACATTAAACTGTTAAAATGACTATAATTAAATGAAATATTAAGAATTAAATATGATGTGCTTTTTGAAAGAGTGCACCTGCCTTGTGACCATATTATATTCAGTGTTGCCAGATATAGCTTACTTTTCCAGCCCAAAAGCTGTCCAAAACCCACCAAAATGCAAAAAAAAAAAAAAAAACACGCTGAAAATATTAGATTAATATTTTATTTAATTTTCATTAATTTCAATCGAAATTAACATTTAACCGTCACAATTGTTTAACCATACAGCAACCAACACCAGCAGTCCCAGAACCACAACACATAACACTGCACTCAAAGTTTCAGTATGTTTTACTATGGAAATGGGGTATAAATTCGTCCTATTTGGCGTTTTAAATTCTTTTAAACATAATTAGGTGAACAACGCTTTTATGTTTGTTCTTGCTGTCAATTATAAAAAAAAAAAAGATTGATAAAAGTGTCATGATAAACCGCTGTGAGTTTAACTGCAGGCGCTGTGTGCATGCGGAAGGGAATCAGATTTGTCGGGGAGTCAGATTCTGATCTTTCCTTCACCCCCTCTTGCCGGTGGGCCCACGCAGTTTGCGCTATGCACTGGTCACAACTAACTGAATGATGTTGAATAAGTTGCATATAAAAGTTAAGTTTCAAAACCGCCCAAACTATTATTTTTTTACCCGCACAATCAAATTCAAAACCGCCCAATCTGGCAACACTGATTATATTGTCATTCTTGGCATTATATAATGAGTGATTTAAAATGCTCTTAAAAATGACAATACTATAATTTATCGCAATATATTTTAGTGCAATATATCACACAACAAGATAGATATCATGACAGACCTATCACTGAGAGCATGATTCAGTGTGACCACATTCATTTTAATTCAGCAATTTATTTTTAAAAGCTAATTAATCAAACTAAAAGTAACTCGCATTACATTTCTCAACTCAAATATTATTACTTCATGCTTTAAAGTGATACATTACTTTACTCGTTACTTAAAAAAGTCACATTATTAGGTCACTTGCGTTATTTGTAATGCATCACCCCTAAAAAACACTCCTCAGGATCATTAGCTCCTGTTCACAAGTGCTGATCTCTGTCAGAAAAGCGCACAGAATGAGCATGAAACTTTCATATGTCCTGTCAGTTGAGCAGACTGAGCTGCGGGGAGATGAATGTTCACACATTAGTTATAGAGCGAGTTTCTCTTCCCGCTCTGCATTATTAAGGGATCAATCTATTAAAAGACACCATCAACTTAAGCTTCTTTAACTGGACTCTCTTAGCTGTCAGCTGGAAGCGCTGGGAGAGTGTGTGTGTGTGAGTGTGTGTGTTTGCTTTCCCACTTGTCAGAGTGATTAGTGAAAGTAGGTGTTAATGTGTGCGGATGGTCAGTCTTTTGTTGACTAATAAAAGCATGCATTTAATGCTGGAAGTCACTCTGAATGACATCTCTTAACGCTTAAGATGTGATATTATTGCATTGGGGCGGCACAGTGGTTAGCACTGTCGCCTCACTGCAAGAAGGTTGCTGGTTCGAGTCCCAGGAGTTTGCATGTTCTCTCCGTGTTGGTGTGGGTTTCCTCCGGGTGCTCCGGTTTCCCCCACAATCCAAACACATGCGCTATAGGGGAATTGATGAACTAAATTGACCGTAGAGTATGAGTGTGTATAATTGTGAGTGTGTATGGGTCTTTCCCAGTATTGGGTTGCAGCTGGAAGGGCATCCACTGTAAAAAAAAAAAACATGCTGGAATATTTGGCTTTTCATTCTACTGTGGCCATCTCAGAAATAGAGATTAAGCGGAAGGAAATTGAAGGACTGAATTATTGTATTAGATATAAACTACAAGTGTTGAATGTATTGAATTAAAAATATAGTAAATTGTGAAATAATATTACCTATCAAAACTGCTCTTTTTGAAGTAAATATATTGTAAATTGTAATTTATTCCACTGATTAAAATGCTAATTATTTTAGCATAATTACTACAGATTTGAAGTTGCAAATTCATTCAGAAATCATTCTAACATGCTGATTTGATGATCAAGAAACATTTCTGATCATTAATAATATTGAAATCAGTTTTTGGTGAACACAACTTATATAAAAAAAAAGTGTATTTCATGCACAATGTTTCAAGTTTGCATGGTTTGAAATGATAAAACAACAGTGCTAAATGCAGGGGAAAACAAAATAATCACCAAAAACACATTTGTTTAACTGTGCAATGTAATTTAATTCAATTTTTAACCCTGTTTTAATAATATGGTTTATTAATTCTGATTACATTTATTTGTTATACTTAGTTTGCGGTTATTTTATCTTATTGATTCTCATTTTAAAAAAAAAATAAATAAATAAATAATAATTAAAAAAAATAAAATAAAAATAAAAAAAATCACCAAAAACACAATTGTTTAACTGTGCTATTAATTAAATTAAATTAAATGTAAAGTTAATTTAATTTTTAAACCTGTTTTATTAGTCTTAATAATTTTAATAACTTTTATTGTTATACTTAATTTGTGATTATTCCATCTTATTGATTTTCATTTAAAAACAAAATAACAAAAATAAAAAATGATTTGTTTAGCCGTGCTTTTTGCTTCATTTAATTTAATTTATCACTTAATTTATTTGTTTTGCAATAACAATAGGTAATTGCATTACTATAGAAATACAAACAGAGAGTCTGTGCCATAGACCTGAGTTCAAATAGACCTGAGGTCCTTGCCGACCCTTCCCCTCTCTCTACTCCCAATACTTTCCTGTCTTTAATCTTCACTGTCCTATGCAAATTAAAAGTGGAAAAACCCCTAAAAATAATTATATAAAAAAAGAAATACAAACAGACAGAAGTATAATACAAGCAATACAAATATTACTTTTGTGCAACAAGAGAAATGTGACAAATTTAAATAAATATAATATAGGTAAAGCAGAAGAAAGACAATGAGAAAGAAAAAGAAACAAACAAATAAATAAATAAACTAGGGTACATGAAAAAAAACATACAAATTAATACTGAATATTAAATAAAGCACATTTTATAAAGTTTTAACTGCTTTCTTGTTATGAGACTCTGTGATGGTTTAAGAACAGTTCCAATTATCCAATTCAACATACCAAATTTGGCTTACATTGAGTATATTTACATTTATGTATATATATTAAAAAAACATTCAAATAAATTAAATGAAGTTTATACAAAAACTTGAATTAAGGAATTGTTTTTCTTTAATATAAAACCCCAAAATAATATGACTTATTTATTATAGCTTATCTATATCTATCTATCTATCTATCTATCTATCTATCTATCTATCTATCTATCTATCTATCTATCTATCTATCTATCTATAGCAAAATAATATAGCTTAAAGAAAAATCACCACAAACCTTCTGGACAATTAGAGAATTCACATCAGACCAGAAAGATTTAACAAAGGGACATTTTAAAAACAAGTGATTAACACACTCAGAAGAAGTCTCAGAGAAAGAGCAAGAGACATCAATGTCATTTTTGTAAAATTGTTTAACTGGATAAGATTTAAGGGGTATTTAAGATATTTCTTCAATTGTATTTGTTAAAAAACAAAATTCTGGGGAAGTGACCAACATACGACCATTTAAATCTTTTAAACCTGCTTTAATAATATTTTTAATAACTTTAATTACATTTATTTGTCATACTTAGTTTGTGATTATTGTATCCTATTAATTCTCATTTAGCGAAGTACACTGAATTCCCATGGTGCATGTGAATGTGCAATATAAATAAACATGCCTAAAATCATCACACAATACTAACTAATTAAAAGACACTCAAGATGCATGGTTCTAAGTGCTAAAAACATCAAGTGTTTCTAATGCCATCATTTGGTGAACAAACAAATCGAAGAAGTGAACACTTCATAGCAACACAAAAATCCAAAACAGAAACTGTACCACTCAGCAAACTGAACATAAACTTTCGGTTCGGCCTCAGTAATAATACTTAAAAAGCTTTTTATTATCAGAGCAAATGCAATACTAATCTCTCTCTCTCTGATCAGAAATCAGAATAAATCATACTGATAAATCAATGATTGCATTTCTCTCCTAATAAAGTCACAATCGCGGGTCCCCGTGAATGGTTATCATATTCAGACGTCATCAGAACACATAATTAGCCTCTAATTGAGTAACCTACATCAAAAACACTGAGATCACACATGCAGGCTGAAAAAGCATGTCAAATTGCATATATGTCTAATCTAATATCAGTTTTTAATTACAACTGATCAAACAGCAAACCAAATGGTCTTCACTAAGAAATAGATTAATACCGTCACACCACTTAATCGAGTTCAGACTTCGTAAATGACATTGTAAAAAAAAAAAAAGTCTGGGTTCCACACAATTGATTTGTGTTGGGACAACATGAAGGAATTAAGTTAGCTTGGTTAGTTTAAGTGGATTGAACATAAAACAATGAAGCTGTCCCCCATAAAAACTCAAGAAATGTGTAGTTTCAGCTCATTTAAAATAAGTAGCTTAATTAAATAATCTTTGGAGTGAAGTTTGTCAAGATTCATTTGAGTCACTTTATGACTTTTAGCTCAATAAACTATTTATTTGCTATAAGGTATAAGGTATGTGATGTAGAATGAAATCATGTAGAATACACTCAAAAACAAGATAAAAGTTTTACTACTTTTAAAATGAGCGGAAACAATTCTTGAGGGTTTATTTTTTTCTTGGCAACTTAATTGTTTTATGTTCAATCCACTTAAATTTGCAAAAAACTAATAAGGTAACTTAATTCCTTCATGCTGTCCCAACACAATTCAATTGAACCCAGACTTTTTTTTTTTTTTTTACAGTGTATGTACTTTATAAGTACTAATAAATTGCCAATATCTTTCTATTTTTAGCCACTAGTATAGTAAGCATGCCACTAGTTAATACACTGTGATAAATGCTGGGTTCCACAAAATTTTTACATGTTGTCCCAACACAAATCAATTAATGTACATACATACATACATACATACATACATACATACATACATACATACATACATACATACATACATACATACATACATACATACATACATACATACATACATACATATATATATATATATGCATTTTTTTTTACAAATTTTAGTTCACTGAACATAAAACAATTAAGTTGTCTCCTCAAATAACCCAAGAATTATGTCAATTCAGCTTATTTTAAATAAGTAGGTTTGAAAAAGCAGCAAAAACCAAAGTGATTAGTTGATTCAAGTGAGTAAGCCCATTGCCTTAAAAGTACCATGATGACTTTACTTAAAAATAAAGAAAACCTATTGTAATTTGGAACTGTTAAGTTGATTTAATTTTCATAATTCTGCTGGAGGCTTGCTTAATAATAATCAAGCCACTAGTTAATAGTAGTTAATAGAATTAGTACTTAAACTAAAGAGTTATCTGAATATATACTGAAAAGAAAAATCACAACAGCATTTAAGAGTTTAAGCTTAAAACATAATCAATGCACACCATTCACGTTTTTCCACATTTGTGTTGAAACAACATGAAGCAATTAAATTAACGCAAGTTTACAAATCTAAGTGGATTGAACATAAAACAATTAAGTTGTTTAAAAAAATTAAGAATTGTGTTGTGGGTAAATAAATAAATAATACACTAAAAACATAATCAATGCTCATCATTCATGCCTTCTACACGCAAAAATAAATGCTGTTTGCTCAAACTACTTCTTTAAATTGAGCTGAAACAACACAATGCTTGAGTTTTTGGAGGGACAACTTAATTGTTTTGTGTTCAATCCAGTTAAATTTGTCAAAACGAATAAGTTAATTAACTCCTCAACACAAATCAACCAAGCATTTTTATAGTGTAGTACTTAGCTTAAGGTATTAGGTAGGATTATTGATGTAGAATAAAATCTAAGTACTAATAAACACCTGACATCTTAATAATAATCAAGCCACTAGTTAATAGTGAGAATTAGTACTGAAACTAAAGAATTACCTGAATATATACTGAAAAAAACCCAATCATAATACTATTTAAGGGTTTAAGCTTTAAATATAATCAATGCACACCATTCACATTTTTCTACATTTGTGTTGGGACAACATGATTAAATTAAGTTACTTTGTAGTTTTTACCAATTTAAGTGGATTGAACATAAAACAATTAAGTTGTTCCAAAAAAATTAAGAATTGTGTTGTGGGTAAATAAATAAATAATACACTAAAAACATAATCAATGCACATCATTCATGCCTTCTACATGCAAAATAAATGCTGTTTGCTCAAACTACTTAATTAAATTGAGCTGAAACAACACAATGAGTTTTTGGGGGGGACAACTAAATTGTTTTGTGTTCAATCCACTTAAATTTGTCAAAACGAATAAGTTAATTACCTCGTCAACACAGATCAACCAAGCATTTTTACAGTGTAGTACTTAGCTTAAGGTATTAGGTAGGATTATTGTTGTAGAATAAAATCTAAGTAATAAACACCTGATATCTTAATAATAATCAAGCCACTAGTTAATAGTGAGAATTATTACTGAAACTAAAGAATTACCTGAATATATACTGAAAAAAACACCATCATAATACTATTTAAGGGTTTAAGCTTTAAATACTGTATAATCAATGCACACCATTCACATTTTTCTACATTTGTGTTGGGACAACATGAATAAATTAAGTTACTTTGTAGTTTTTACCAATTTAAGTGGATTGAACATAAAACAATTAAGTTGTCTCAAAAAATTAAGAATTGTGTTGTGGGTAAATAAATAAATAATACACTAAAAACATTATCAATGCACATCATTCATGCCTTCTACACGCAAAATAAAATGCGGTTTGCTCAAACTACTTATCTAAATTGAGCTGAAACAACACAATATTTAAGTTTTTTGGGGGACAACTTAATTGTTTTGTGTTCAATCAACTTAAATTTGTCAAAACGAATAAGTTAATTAACTCCTCAACATAGATCAACCCAGCATTTTTACAGTGTAGTATTTGGCTTAAGGTATTAGGTAGGATTATTGATGTAGAATAAAATCTAAGTACTAATAAACACCTGATATCTTAATAATAATCAAGCCACTAGTTAATAGTGAGAATTATTACTGAAACTAAAGAATTACCTGAATATATACTGAAAAAAACACCATCATAATACTATTTAAGGGTTTAAGCTTTAAATATAATCAATGCACACCATTCACATTTTTCTACATTTGTGTTGGGACAACATGAATAAATTAAGTTACTTTGTAGTTTTTACTAATTTAAGTGGATTGAACATAAAACAATTAAGTTGTTCCAAAAAAATTAAGAATTGTGTTGTGGGTAAATAAATAAATAATAGACTAAAAACATAATCAATGCTCATCATTCATGCCTTCTACACACAAAATAAATGCTGTTTGCTCAAACTACTTATTTAAATTGAGCTGAAACAACACAATGAGTTTTTGGGGGGGGACAAATAAATTGTTTTGTGTTCAAGTTGTCGCAAAAAAAACCCTCAAGAAATTTGTTGTTTCAGCTCATTTTAAATAAGTAGCTTATACAAACAGCACTTGAGTGTAGTGAGAATTAGTACTTAAACCAAAGAGTTACCCCAATAAATACTGAAATAAAAACCTCCAAGTATTTAAGAGTTTAAGCTTAAAACATAATCAAATGCGCACTTTTTCTAGAATGCAAATAAATGCACAACACACACACACACAAAAGCCAAAATGCACATAAAAACACACAACTTTCTGACTGCATTGCTGAGTGCACACTTTTACGTAACAGCACACACACACACACAGAGAGAGAGAGAGAGAGGTCAGAGGTCTTACCGTGAGTCTGGGTATTTGGTGAGCGTGGCCAGGCTGCTGGTGTACATGTGTCCGCCCACATCGATGTGCACGGGCGCGTTGGCTTTGGTGAGCTGCGCCGGCAGAGGAATCCCCTGCGCGGCCAGAGGAGAGACCGGAGACCGGGTCAGAGACAGGCGCGACATGCTTCTCCCTTCCTGGAAGCAGACAAACGGGAAAGCCATGGAGAAAAATGATGCTGCCGCTGCCTTCACGCTGCGCTTAGCGTCTCTCCCACCTTGAGCGTCTGCGCGACTCTTTATCAGATCCTTTTCTCATCTGCCCCATCGCGTATTTAGCTTACAAATTATTGCCACGGCTCTAATGAAGTATGTTTGCATCTTTTTACTGGTGCAGCCCGAGGGTAGGATACAAGGATGTTTATTAACGCTGCAGAGAGAGCGAGCGAGAGAGAGAGAGAGAGAGATATATGCGAGGTGTTCGCCTGCGGGGATGGGGAAGGAGAGGGGGGGATAAAAAAAACGGCAAGTTTCTAATTAAAGGTCGTGTTATGTGCTAGACGTGATATCCTCCGACACTTCAGCAACCAATCTGAACATTTGGGAAACGAGGGCATTGTGCGCGTTCACGTGAAACACCAGGCATCACTTCTGAACTACGGTGTTAGTGAGGTTCACCATCACTCCATTTACACTCATACTTCATGTTAAAATTCCTTCTCATGCTGGTCCGAGAGATAGTTTGCATGTTAATCTAATTACATGCATGCTGATTTAAAGGTTTGGTCTGCAGTTTTGGCATGGATTTTACACTTGCTAGTGCACATGCTCAGATTAAATGTATAGACTTTAAGGAAATCAATGCCCTTAATCTTAAATTACTCTCATCTCTTTTTACATTCTTGCTCTTATGGTGGTCCTGGAGAAGGTTTGCATGATATTCTAATTAAATGCATGCCAGTATAAAGGTTTGGTGTGCCGTTTTGCCATGCATTTTACACTTACTAGTGCAAATGCTCAGATTAAATTAACAGACTTTAAGAAAAGCACTGCACAAATCTCCCAATTTGAGTGAGGTTCATAATCACTCCACACTTCAACACTGTCAGACTTACAATCATTAATGCGCCTCATCTTAAAATTGCTCTTAAGGTGGTCCTGCAAGTTTGCATGATATTCTAATTAAATGCATGCTCATGTTAAGGTTTGGTGTGCCGTTTTGGCATGGATTTTACACTTACTAGTGCACATGCTCAGATTAAATTTATAGACTTTAAGGAAATCAATGCACTTAATCTTAAACTACTCTCATCTCTTTTTACATTCTTGCTCTTATCGTGGTCCTGGAGAACGTTTGCATGATATTCTAATTAAATGCATGTCGGTATAAAGGTTTGGCGTGCCGTTTTGCCATGCATTTTACACTTACTAGTGCATATGCTCAGATTAAATTCACAGACTTTAAAAAAAAAAAGCAATGAATAAATCTACAAATTTTAGTAAGGTTCAACATCACTCGACTTAATGCACTTAATATTAAACTACTCTCATCTCTTTTTTCATTCTTGTACTTATGGTGGTCCTGAAGAAAGTTTGCATGATATTCTAATTGAATGCATGTCTGTGTAAAGGTTTGGTGTGCCGTTTTGCCATGCATTTTACACTTACTAGTGCAAATACTTAGATTAAATTCATAGACTTTAAGTAAAGCAATGCACAAATCTCCCAATTTGAGTGAGGTTCATAATCACTCCACACTTCAACACGGTCAGACAATTAATCTTAACATTTCTCGCATCTCTTTTTTGATTCTTCTCATGGTGATCCTGGAGAAAGTTTGCATGATATTCTAATTAAACGGATGCCAGTGTAAAGATTTGGTGTGCAGTTGTGTCATGCATTTTACACTTACACTTCAAAAAAAAAGATTTTCTTACTTCGATCTACTGTTGTTTCTAGTTGTCATATCTAAAAATTCTTAAATCAAAAAGCATTTTGTAGACAAGCAAACATATGGTCTTGTTTTAAGAAATAATGAGTCAAAATTAGGTGAGGTTTTCCTTAAAAAAACAGCTAAATACTCTGCCAATGGGGTAAGCAAAATAATCTTGTTTTTCCTTTTGACAGAAGATCATTTTACTTCCACCACTGACTGATAATTTTGCTAGTTTTAAGGAAAAACTCAATTCATTTTCACATCTTATTTCTTAAAACAAGACAGTATGTTTTGCTTGTCTTGAAAACGCTTCTTGATTTAAGAATTTTTAGATATTTGGCCTGGAAACAAGACAAACAATCCAAGTAAGTACTTCTCATCATGGTCCTGAAGAAAGTTTGCATGATGTACTAAATAAATGCATGTTAATGTAAAGGTTTTTGCAAGGATTTTACACTTAATAGTGCAAATTCTCAGATTAAATTCAAATAGACTTTAAGAAAAGCAATGCATAAATCTCCAAATTTGAGTGAGATTTGTTAGTAATGTCCACGATCACTCTGTACACACTGTCAGTCTCATTATCATTAATGCACTTTTTTGGTTGTTGATTGAAGGTAGTTCTGGAGAACATTTGCATGATATGATAAATAAATGTAAATGTTTGGTGTACAGTCTTGGCATGCATTTATAACAGTTACAAGTGCAATTGGACAGATTTCAGGAGCACTGCACAAATCTCTGAAGTTGAATCAAAAGGCATTCACACAGAGACATGACATCTGCTCTACTCTACTTTTCTTCTTATTTTTATTTTTAAGATTGTCTTTTTTACTTACTAGTGCAAATGCTTAAAATAAATCCATAAATAAGAAACAATACACAAATCTCGGAATTTTAGTGAGGTTTGTTTTGCACTTTTTGGAGCAATATGAATTCTTGAACTTCTCAGGGTAGTTCTGGACAATGTTTGCATGATATTCTAAATAAATGCATGCCAATGGAAAGGTTTGGTGAGCAGTTTTGGCATGCATTTTATAACTTTCTATGCAATTGCGCTGATTATATTCATAGACTCTATAAGATGCCATGCACAAATCTCTGAATTTGAATCCAAAAGCATTCACACACACTGAAAAAATGATGACTGCAAACAACTGATATGGGCTGAATTTAAATACACAAATTAAACTTAGTAATGTTCAACTTAATTTGTTTAATTTCAACCCAAATAAATTGTTTACAACCACTTAACTTAAAATTAATACATCCTTAATCATTTTTGAATCGTTTTTTTTTTCAGTGCAGAAAGCTGAAATCTGCTCTACTTTGCTTTCAATTTAAGATTGTCTTTTCATACAGAAACCTGAAATCTGCTCTACTATTCAGCTTATTTTTTATTTTAAGATTGTCTTTTTTTTAATAGTGAAATGGTTAAAATAAATCCATATTTCACATGCAACGCACAAATCTCTGAATTTTAGTGAAGTTTGTTAGTGAAGTTTATGATCGCTCGACTTACACTGAGACTCACAATCATTAATGCAGTTTTGGAGCAATTTGGATTCTTGAACTTCTCAGGGTAGTTCTGGACAATGTCTGCATGATATTCTAAATAAATGCATGCCAATGTAAAGATTTGGTGTGCAATTTTGGCATGCATTTTATAACTTTCTATGCAATTGCACTGATTATATTAACAGACTATAAGAAGCCATGCACAGATCTCTGAATTTGAATCAAGAAGCATTCACACCGAAACCTGAACTCTGCTCTACTTTACTTTTGAGCTTATTTTTAATTTTTAAGATAGTTTTTTTTTTGTTTACATACAAGTGCAAATAGATAAAATAAACCAACAGACTGTATGCAAAGCAATGCACAAATCTCTGAATTTCAATCAAAAAGCATTCACACTGAAAACTGAACTCTGCTCTACTTTCAATTTAAGATTGTCTTTTCACACAGAAACCTGAAATCTGCTCTACTTTTCTGCATTTTTTTAATTTTAAGATTTTTTTTTTTTACTTACTAGTGCAAATGCTCGAAATAAACCCACAGACTGTATGTGAAGCAATGCACAAAGCTCCGAATCTGAATCAAAACACGTTCACACGCAAACAAAATACCCACTCTACTTTATAAACGCTCCATTTTAAGGTGTTAATTATCCTTATTTATATATTGGTCACTCAGAATAAATCTACAGCAATGCAAAAATATCCTACATCGAATCAAACAGTGTTCACACACACTGTCCTAAAATTCTTCCTGAATTTTGCTTTAAGACAGAGATTAAGCATATTAATCAGGTCTTTGTCATTAGTAAAATATCCCACAAGCTCACTTTCATATCTAAACATGTAAAAATAAATCATCACAAAGGCATGCATTCATATTAGGTTATTATGCAAACTTCAGAACGATAATTATCCATATGCATGGATGCATTAACAAACGCATGTCAGTCTATTCTCACATGCATTTCACACGCAAGACCAACTCCCAAAAGCAGCAATGCACAAATCTCAGAATCCGAATTAAAAAGCGTTCACACATAAATCTACCATCTGCTCGATTCACTGATTCTTTTATTACTCTGCCCAATCCCAAAGGCTTGTTTATGCAAGTCAAAACTTTACCTCACAACGCACGGAGATCACGCAGGGCCACATATGCTTCATGGAAATACGACTAAACATATTCCAGTTGTCATAAGAAAGAAACGGCTCCATTGTGAACCTGGAGTTCAAAGGGATTTCAACGACAAGTTCCTCCATGCAGCGGCTCATTTGTGCGCCGGTTATTTTAACCATACATGGTAAACAGAAGGCGGTTGTTAAAGGCTTCGCTCTGTTTCAGCGCTGGAGGCGATGGGCTCCAGGCGGGCGGCAGAATTTTCCAGGGTGTTGCCACCAAGCCCTGAGCACTAATGTTCATTTAATACACAAGCAGGATGATACATTACAGATTCCATTGAAAGAAAAAAAAAAAAAGACTTAAGACGTTTGGCATATGAAGCTATCCCTCATCTCCATATAGCTACAGGCGTTGTAACCAAAAGCCCAGATATTAATGCTGAGGGAATACAGTGGATTGGATCTAGCCTTTCTCTCTCTCTCTTTGTTAATAGGAGGGACGAGGTGGAAGAGTAATGTACTTTGTTAAAGTCACAGGAAAAGATGCTCAAAATTAGTGCAATTATATTCAAAATAACGCTCGAATTATGATATATATATATATATATATATATATATATATATATATATATATATATATATATATATATATATATATATATGAATAACATTTGAGAACATTCTGTAAGCATTAGTATTAGGTTGTCATAAAAGCTTCCAGGCTATAAAAACCCACTATTAACTTACCCTGAGTGAGGTTTCAGAGATTTATTAGCTCTTTTATTTGTTGTTGAACACAAAAGAAGACATTTTGAATAGTTGAAAACCTGTAACCATTGACTTCTATAGAAGGATGATTTCATTTTTGGGTTCAAATTAGCAAAAAAGAAAAGAAAAAATAATAAATTATGAATTTTGTTGTAGGAAAAGGCAAAACGGCAGTTTACATAACAAGAAAAGAAATGATAGAGGGTGAAGGTTGTCGAGATGTGGTGCAAGTTTTTAAGAGTTTAATTAAAGTGAGAATCAAGTTTGATTTAGTTTTTTAGAAGAATGTCAAAAATATTGAAGAGTTCGGAAATGGGTGGATTTATGATATTTAAGAGATGTTGTGCTCTGTTAAAGATGGAGACCTAATATTTACAAAATGGCTTGAGTAAAATGTACATTTGTAATATTGATATTTAAAAAAAATATTATGAAATAAGGTTTCCAAGAAAATCTAAAATCATAGTAGGATGAAGAAATACTATGAAAGCTAATGGTTCCTCAAAATATCTTCCTTTTGTGTTCAACAAAAACACTGGATTTGAACTTGAGTAAATGTCAGAACTTTTATTTTTGGGTGAACTATCACTTTAAATGGGGGCTTACATCCATGCAAATTTAGCTGGAAAATCCATATTAAACCTGTAGCTTCATTGAGTGCAGCCTAAGCTCAGTTTAATACAGTTATCAGTTCAGATACTAAACTTTGGGACGGTTTAATTTTCATTCAACATTCATTCAAGTGTTAAATAAACACTCGTTTTCAACATTTATACTTTAGAAAAGCGTTCTTTAGCTTAATATCTTCAGGGGGTTTAGTCTACAGATATAAATAGCCTCAACACGGAACTGGTTCCCAAAATAAATCACCAGATGGGAACATAGTGTATACTAATACTCGGAAAACACGAACTTTTAGCTGTATTTGGCGAGATATCCTAGCATATATCGTTAGCAGTCAAACTTTGCGATTCTCCCTTCCATTCAATCCCCAAACAAACACGTTTGTGTTCAACTCTTAATGGCGGACTGTCTGTGAAACCGACGATGGAGGAGAGATCGGCGAAACTAGGATATACAATGAAATCTTTTCTTGTTTTCTTTCTCTTTCTCCCGTTTCAGGTCGGTGCCCTACGGGTTAAAACTTCAATTCGGATCGTTTCACAACATGGCGTCTCGCTCACAGCGATAAAGCTTCAGGTATGAGGCATATATATGCATGCATGCATGTATCCCGCGAATAATAATAGCTAGCAGACTCTCAGTGCCTGAAGGCTGTTTAAATAAGGCTAGAAATGCGAAAATCGCACGCGATTTAGTACGCGTTGTCACGGCGCAGCGCACACACAACATAAATAAGCATCACATCAATGATCTAGTCTACATGGAGGTGAGATTTGACAGGAAACGGTACCGTTTCAAACATCGTAGGTGTCCGGAGTCCGGTTCAATCGGCTCCCAGATGAATGTTCGCGTCTCTCGCTCAAGTTTCTATCCGAAAAAGCTATATTCCCTTCCTGTCCGGAGTGAAAAACCCCGTCAAACTGCATTAAAGCGCAGCGCTGCTGTTGTGTGGACGCGTTCAGAGCGCAAACGCGCGCAGGACTGTCTTACCTTCTCCAGGAGACCAAGCTCTCCTTCCCCCTCTTGATCTTCTTATTTCTCAACACAAGCTTGTGTGTGTGTATCAGGCTTTTTTGGCCACGGCGAATCTGCTGCTTTGCTTATGGGCAGAAGGAAGCCAATAATCCGTCTCTGAATCAGAGCAGAGCCGAAAGAAGAATTCTGGCTCCGGGCTGCGCAAACGCCTCTGGGGCCACACAGGATTAGAGGACAATTAACTTAAACCCGAGCACACTCATTGGAACAGATGCAAACCTGATATTTCCCCCCTCCTTGATTGTTTCAGCTGGAAAAAAATAGCTCTAAAGTTGGGCGCATAACGGTTTACGCATCAGGCAAGTGTCACCGCGCCGTTCCTGAGACTTTGGAGAGGCAGAAAGGCTGATTTTAATCATTGTCATTTCGTCTGATGTAATATTCCCCCAGGCTCTTTCACAAAGGCAACACATTTTCCTTCCCCTGAACGAGTCGGAGTGAGTGTGTGTCTCTCCGCGCGCGCGCTACGGCGGAGAACTTGTTGATAAAGTGGCGATAAAAAGACGCGTGTTGTTTTTTACGACGCCGAAATCTGGACGCGGCGCTCAGGCAACTCCTCTCCGCGCTCTAATGTCTGCGAGAATAGTAATGGCAAATTTCCTGGAGGCCATTAAAAGCGAATGACGTCTGGACATCATTCACTGTGCGCCCGCGGCCAAATGCGCCATTTCAATTATTGCGCACGGCTAGATGGAGGCGTCTGCTCCAGGATCTCCCCTACACACACACACACACACACACACACGCACTTACACACTTCTCGAGCTGGATTTTAATTTATTTAACGGCAGGCAAACAAATAAAGACAGTTGTGTCGGGCTTCAGCTGCGCGCAGCGGCCCCGCGCAGGTACTCGATTATTTATTTATCTGAATGTTTGTTTATTTGCGTGTAAATAAGTGTGAATAATTGATGTCGCGCTGAGACCCGTAATTACTGGAGCTCTCACATGCAGGACTGACTGGTGATGCAGGAGGAGGCTTTTCCTGATATTTGGCGCCCGCCAGTGTCGGTTTGGAGGAACTACAGGTGCACACTTTAAGGGTATAAAACAAAAGGGTATAAAACAAAATAGATACACTTGAAGACCAAATGAATAGCCCTCATTTGAAACTGATTCTTCAAATATTTCCTAAGTGATGTATTACATGTATTTTTACATTATTTATATATAATTTTTGCGTCTGGAGAAAGACCAGAATAAAAACTATTTGTTCAAAAAGCGTAAAAGCTGATAAAGTCAATATTAACCCACTTTAATTATTATAATTTTTTAAGTTTCTCTGGATTTCAGAATGATGTGTTTGAGTAAAACATTTTTTGTAAAAAAAAAAAAAATCAGAGTACATCACACCTGTCCTCAGGTCTTTACACTGGCTCCCAGTTACATTCAGAATAGATTTTAAAGTATTATTACTTGTCTATAAATCACTAAATGGCCTCGAACCTCAATACATTACAGATATGCTCACTGAATACAAACAGATCACTCAGATCATTAGGATCAAATAAACTATAAATTCCAAGAGTTCAGTCAAAGCAGTGTGAATCAGCCTTCAGCTACTAACAGCGCCCCCTGCTGCTGGAATCAGCATCCAGAAATGATCAGATGTGCTCCAACATTAGGCACATTCACATCAAGACTGAAATACATCTGTTTAGCTGTGCCTTTACTCAATAAGCACTGTACTACGGCCCACAGATCACACTATTATGTCTTTCTTTTCTTTTTCATTCTTTCATAACCTTTTAAAGAGCCCCTATTTTGCATTAAAAAAGCTCATATTTTGGTTTTAGGGGTCTCCAACAACATGCTGATATGCGTGAAAGGTCAAAAAACACTTTCATTGTCATATAATGTGCATTTATTTTTTACCTAATTATCCCAGCGACTCCCGTATGAATTGCTCAGCGATTCATTTGTTCACAAACCCCTCTTTAGCACGATGCTAATCTGCACTGATTGGACCAATGACCCAGTCTATTAGTCTATCTAGCACGAGACAGAGAGAAATGCCCACCACTGCTACAGTATAAAGTAGCACAAAGTATGTGAGAGCCCAATGCAGGAGTGCAATAAAGCAGTGCAGTTAAACACCAGCATATAACTCTACTCTTTACCCTGACCCCAAGTAATAACAGCGACACACATTCAGTATTAATCCACACAGTGGCAAAAGTTGAACTATTTTGAAAATTGACCGCACCGCTTGTGAGGAACAGCTGATGTTGGCCATAGTAAAGACAAACAGCAGAGGATCGCCAGTTCAGAAACGCATTTAAATCAGTAAAGGAAGAAGCACGCGTCACGTTTTTAACGTGGTTTTGGACGCGAAATGTGAACAGCCTCATACAGATTTAACCTGAGAGATACAGCACAAGATACGTAATGGATACGTGATTACAAGCCGTGCGGGGTGATTACAACTTATAACACACAATTAAACATATTTTGCAAACTACAGAAAAGGAGGCAACAATTTTAATGACACTTACATGTTATGATCTGGAGGAAGAAGAAACTGGTCCATTTGAACTGTAAAAGTTACTGACAAAGTCCCATAGTCTCTGCTGCTCCTTCAATAGCAAACGGCCGGCGAATCCCACGCTTTAGCGTAGGTTATTGCATTAATAATCAGAAAAGTGACAGGAACACACAGCTCTAGGTTGGCTATACTGTGGTGTTGTTGTGAAAATGAACTTTAACCTTTTATTCCCCGAATCTCCATCTGTCAGTGATCCTCATCTTCGCATCATGATCAGTCCCGTGATCCCCCACTAGTGTGTGGAGAGAAAGCGCATTTTACCAGAACTGGAAGTACATATTTAGTGATGTACCGATTCGACATCGATGCGATCAAACTAAAAGATCCGAACCCAACTCGATTCGCTTATTCGACTCTGAGTCAACTATTTCGCTAAAGAATCAATAGTTTTAAACAAGGTGCACTTTCAGATTTAACCCTCAGCTAGATGTTTTCATTCACTTAGAGCTGTGTTACACACTACATGAAGGTCATTCTCAATAACCCATAATAAGGGCTCTTTAACACATTTAAATCTGTTTTTAATTCTTTGTTTTTATTTTCTTACACTTGTCTCTTTTATTCCTGTTTATGTAAAGCACTTTGAGTTGCCACTGTGTATGAAAAGTGCTATATAAATAAACTTGCCTTGCCTATTCTGTAAAGCAGTGGTTCTCAAACTTTTAGGCCAGAGACCCCAATGTAAGATTGTCAAGAACTCGCGACCCCCCATTACCAAAGCATATACAAACAATAAAAATAACTTTTTTAAGCTGTTCACAATATTTTACTTATATTTACTCTACATTACAGGGCTCGAAATTACCATTTTTGCTTGGTAGCACTGGTGCTCCTAGGCGCACGTACCAGCCAAAATTTAGTGGCTCCCACCAATTATCGCACTGCTGCTACAAGTTTTATAAACAGATTTATTGCATTTGAAATCAACACTGATCAAAACTAACAAGCAAAATATATATATATATATATATATATATATATATATATATATATATATATATATATATATATATATATGCATGCGTGAAGAAAATGTCTCAATTAAATCCCGATATCACAAGAAAATACATTTTTATAACATAACTGAGTGACCAAAAGATACACAGACGGACTGCTCACCGGCCCTGCACGCACTGCTTGACTTGAATGAATCTGTTAACGTCAACTGTGCTGTGTTCTCACGGGTGGTGTCTGATATTGCACAGATGCTTTTGACATATACCTTATTATTTGCATACGTCATTTAAATAGCAATACCGGTCTTTTCATCAGCTGCAAAATTTTAATCTTAGTCAGTGCAAGCCCTTTTGCGATGCTGTACGTGGTGTTAAATTTTACATGTAGCTTGCACGGCTGACATTATCTGGCGATTAAATGAAGAATTAAACAGAACTTCTCGTGCTTAAAATGTGTAGATGTGGCAAAGACGCATTCTGCCTGAATGTGTCCTAAATACTTTATGAATTCATTCTGATATTTCTGACGTTTCCCACTTTTGTCTGATGGGGACCATAGATATATACACTAGATATCACATACAGACCCCGAGCATGCGTCAGTAGCGCCGCCACATTTGTACAGTGCTCCCAGGACAAATGTCATTCCACCGCACTAGTCAAGCCAACGTGAAGATGCTGGACTTTGGCGCTGTGTAGTAACGAGCAAACAAAGAAAACAAAGCATAAAGGCAGTACATTTCATAGGTAAGATTTTGTTTCTTACGTTTTGTATGTTATGAACTTTTGTGCTAAACAAGTAGCGTTATTGATGATGATACAATCACTCCATTCACCATAAGGCAAAGTAGCACCAACTTGCACTAAATACTAAGCTTATGGTGGTTTTGTTGAATAAAATAAGCAAACAATGTTATGAAATATGACAACAAGACGCTGCGGTGCCAGAAACTTGTATTATTGTTGGCTCAGTGAACGAGTCGCTCATAACAGAGATTCACTCACAAACGAATCGCTCCCTCCGTCAGTATGAGAAGTGAAAGCAGGAGAGAGGGTGTGTTTCAGGACACAGATTAGATCGAATTTAACAGGGAGGGTGTAAAGTACATTTCCATACACACAAACGCTTGTTCTTTGTCATAATGTCCGTGCGATCACTTGTCCATCAATGTAGAAAAGTGATGTAAAATTAAAATTTTCGTAATTTAAAAAAATATTTGCATAATGACCACCGGGAAAACTCCCGATCATAGATATATACATATTTGTGTATTTCTCTGGCTCCTCCACTGCACCTTAGTCTCACATTCATTTCAATGGAGCTCAACCCTGTACGAAAATGGCGGCTCTATTGACACATTCCTTCCAATAGACAATAACAGGGTAGGCGACATCTAATGTAAATATCTATGGATGGGGACTTGCTCTTATGCTTCGTCAAAGTAGACAATATAATCAGTAATATCTTTTAAAAAATCTGAAAATATTAGCTTTCACTTGTAATACTGAAAAATATATATTATAAATCACTAAAAAAATTGTTTTTTAAAATCATCCTCGCGACCCCTTGAAATTATTCTGCGACCCCCGCAGTTGAAAGTTGGAATTATTACATAAAAGGCAAACACTGTGATATTAAAAATCATTTATGAGATAAAAAGTCAAAAGTGTTGTCTATAATGAGGTGAAAAATGCATAATTTTGACTTAAAAAGCCAATACTATGACAATAAAAGTCATTTATAAGATGAAAATCCATAATTATGACACAATAACTCATATATGAGATGAAAAGTTGGAATTATTACATAAAACACTGGGACATTAAAAGTCAATTATGAGATAAGTCAAATGTATTGTCAATAATGAGGTGAAAAATACATAATTATGAAAAAGAAAAAGGCAATATTATGACATTTAATGTCATTCATGTGATAAAAAGTTGGAATTATAACAAAAAAGCAAACATTGTGATATTAAAAGTCATTTATGAGATAAAAAGTCAAAAGTGTTGTCAATAATTAGACGAAAAATGCCTAATTATGACTCAAAAGGTTGGAATTATGACAGAAAATGCCAACATTATAACATTTAATATCATATATGAGATGAAAAGTTGGAATTATTTCTTAAAAAGCTAACATTGTGATATTAAAAGTCATTTATGAGAAGAAAAGTCAAAACTATTATATCAATAATCAGATAAAACGCATAATTATTACTCAAAAAGTTGGAATTATGACAGACAAAGCCAACATTATGACATTAAGTAATTTATTAGCTGAAAAATGCATAATTATGACTTAATAAATCGTCTATGAGATGAAAAGTTGGAATTATTGCATAAAAAGCTAACATTGTGACATTAATTTTTAATATGAAGAGTCAAAAGTATTGTCAACAATGAGAATTCCAACTCAAATTTGGAATTATGACAGAAAAGTCAACATTATGACATTAGAAGTCATTTTTGAGATATAAATGCATCATTATCACACAATAACTCATATATGAAATGGAAAGTTGAAATTATTAAAAAGCCTTGTGGACTTTACAAGTCATTTATGAGATGAAGTAAAAAGCATTGTCAATAATTAGATAAAAAATGCATAATTATTACACAAAAAGCTAACATTGTGACATTAAAAGTTATTTATGAGACGAAAATTTAAAAATTATGTCAATAATGAGTTGAAATATGCATAATTATGACTCAAAATGTTAAAATTGTGACACACTAACTCATATATGAATTGAAAAGTTGGAATTATTACATAAAAAGCCAACATTGTGACATTAAAAGTCATTTATGAGATGAAAAGTCAACAATATTGCCAATAATGCATAATTATGACTCAAAATGTTGGAATTGTGGGAGTCATGACCCCCAGTTTGAGAACCACTGTTGTAGAGCAGTAATCACAATACTGTAAAACTGGGATATTTTTATCCAAGGTTATCATACCGTCAGAAACGTATTCTGGCTCATGCCTAATCGGTGCATCCCTAGTTTCTCTTTCTTATAAAAAAAAAACAAGATATTCAATTGTTACCAAAACTGCAGTTCCTCTATTGTGATTCTTTAATTGTTTTGCATTTAATTGCAATTAAATAAATTCCTTTTCATGCATTAATTCAAATTGCATTCTTTTGTATACAATTTAGCTCAAACACACACTCATGAACAGCAAGCGCATCAGTAGTTAAACGTCGATTTTTCTCATCGTGTCTGATATATTTGTTGAGTTTGTGTCAGGAGAGCATCAGAAAGTCTTCTTGTGCTGCTGTTGTTCATCTGTCTTTGATGCATCCATCGCTTTGGGCGACTGCAGCGCCTATAAAAGCAATAAAAACCAATGATGGCTTTTCAAAAATTAACACGGCGTCTCCATACTGATGAGGAAACGTGTCCAATCCTTGCTTTGTCTTTCTGTAAATGTCACGGTGATGAATGCCATATTTCCAGCATGCCATAATCAACTGTATTTTGATATTCTGAATAATGCTGCTTTTGAATTATAGCCAGCGAAAGGAATAATCAGTCAAATATGGGAATTGGCGTGGCGAGGGGAGGGCGTGTATGTAAATGAGCGCATATGCATTAATGCATGACCCTATAAGAATAACAATCAGGCCTGGCGGCACTAAAGCAGGTGTCGTTTATAGTGACGCCGGCGGACACACACACGTCTCTATTCTCATCTCCTGTTAGTATTTCATGCTTATCTGAGCCCATTCTCTGGCCTTCATGTGCTGGATTTTTATATCACTGTCAGAGAAAAACATGCATGTGTTGGTATAGCTGTGTGGACTTGAGGTTATTCACGAGAGATTTCTTATTGAGACATGTGTCTTCATGTTTTAAAGGGGATCTATTATGCAAAAATCACTTTAATAAGGGGTTTACACACAGTTGTGTGTCAGCAGTGTGTGAATATCTCCAGCATCTAATGTTAAACATGAATTAATTCAATCTTTAATAAACAGACTTGATATAAACAGTCTGCAGAAACACTTTGATTGACATTCTCCCTTTGTACGTGTCATCAGAAGGGGAAAGCCCCGCCCACTAGTGACCATCTCTCCCTCATTAGCATAAACAGCCCTGAGAAGATCAGAAATAAAATCATATACTAGAGTAAAGGTTTGAATTATGACATAAGTCACCATTATGACATTAAAAGCCATTTATGAGATGGATATGCATAATTATGACACAATAAGTCATAAATGAGATGAAAAGTTAGGATTATTACATTAAAAGCTAACATTGTGACAATAAAAGTCATTTATGAGATAAAAAGTCAAAAGTGTTGTCAATAATGAGGTGAAAAATGCATAATTATGACTTAAAAAGCCAATATTATGACAATAAAAGTCATTTATAAGATGAAAATTCATAATTATGACACAATAACTCATATATGAGATGAAAAGTTGGAATTATTACATAAAACACTGGGACATTAAAAATCATTTATGAGATAAGTCAAAAGTATTGTCAATAATGAGGTGAAAAATACATAATTTTCTTTTAAATTTTTTTTAATTATGACAGAAAAAGCCAATATTATAACATTTAATGTCATTCATGTGATAAAAAGTTGGAATTATAACAAAAAAAAGCAACATTATGATATTAAAAGTCGTTTATGAAATAAAAAAAGTCAAAACTATTATATCAATAATCAGATAAAATGCATAATTGACATCATCATTTATTAGCTGAAAAATGCATAATTATGACTTAATAAATCATATACGAGATGAAAAGTTAGAATTATTACATAAAAAGCCTACATTGTGACATTAAAAGTTATTTATGAGACGAAAAGTCTAAAATATTGTCAACAATGAAGTGAAATATGCATAATTATGAATCAAAATGTTGGAATTGTGACAGAAAAAGCCAACATTATGACAATAAAAGTAATTTATGACATGAAAATCCATAATTCCGAAACAAAAAGTCATATACGAGATGAAAAATTGGGTTTATTACATAAAAAGCTAACATTGTAACATTAAAAGTCATTTATGAGGTGAAAAGTCAAAAGTATTACATCAATAAGATTAAAATGCATAATTATGACTCAAAAAGTCATATATGAGATGAAATGTTAAGGTTACGATATAAAAACTGATTCTGTTTTCAGAAATATGATATAATAAAGCACATCTTGTGTATACAGTGCTGCCATCTTGTGGCTGCTATTCAACATTACAGTTACCTTGCTGAATAAAAACATTGATTTATTATTTTTTTTTATTTAAATATGTACTGACCCCAAGCTTTTAGTGGTAATGTTTATATAATATGCTTACTGTATATAATGCTTAGCTCCTGCTGCTGCACCCTTAAATGGATTGTTCACCCCCCTAAAAGCAACAGATATTCACTATTTACTGGTTCCAAGGTTTTATGGAGTTTTGTTTTTTGTTGATGAAAATATAAGGTATTTTGAAGAATGTTAGAAACCATTGACAATGGTTACAGGTTTACAACATTTTTCAAATGATCTTCTATTATGTTCAAAGAGCACAATGAAAGAAACTCAAACAGGTTTAAGCGGAGGAAGAATAAACTATGACAAAATTGTTATTTTTAAAATATATTCACATAAAATGACAAGTTTTATTTAGTTTAAGTTTCAGTTTTTGTTTACAGCATCTTTGATTGAGCCTTCTTTTGATTAAAATATAAAATCTCATCAACTCCAACATTTCGAATGGCAGCAAAAGTGGTGGACTTTGATTTTTATTTATTTTGTAGGTGAACTGTCCCTTTAATGTTGTTGCCTGTCAATAAGTGCATTACATTCCAACTGTTACATAGCCTACTGCGAGCTCAAAAGCTCTTGTGTGACTTTATTGAGGTGAAGTTGGGTTTACATTCGCACATTTGTTCATTTTTGAACAGTGACAACTTGTGACAAAGTCCCTGTATTGTGTTTACCACGTTACCTTGAATATTCACTCTGAAATCACATAGAAATATGACTTGAAAACAACATCAGCACCATTTAATTGACTGTGAACAATGTTGTAGTCATTGGATGCTAATTTGATTTCGCTATTTAGGATTTGCAAACACTAGTTTTCTGATATTAGGCTATATTAAGGAGCCGAACGTCCAAATATAAAAGCAAAACTTCTTCTTTAAAAATTCTCTATGAAATCCCATGCAAGTATGATTTCAAAACAGCATTAGCACCATTTAATTGACTGTGAACAATGTTGTAGTCATTGGATGCTAATTTGATTTCGCTATTAAGGATTTGCAAACACTAGTTTTCTGATATTAGGCTATATTAAGGAGCTGAATATCCAAATATAAAAGCAAAACTTCGTCTTTAAAAATTCCCTATGAAATCCCATGCAAGTATGATTTCAAAATAACATTAGCTCTATTTAATTGACTGTGAACAATGTTGTAGTCATTGGAAGCTAATTTGATTTCTCTATTCAGAATTTGCAAATAACACTTCTCTGAAATTAAGGAGAATGTACAAACATAACCAACTCTACTCCAATACTGACCATACATAAACAATAATGGTCCTAACACATTTCCTACTTTACATTTTTAATTTACATCGCTTTCAAGAATATAAAAAGCTCCACATGACAAATAATGTAATGATTGCCGTTTTAACATTGGGTTATGATTGCCTTCTTTTATGGATATTAGTTTGATAACCACATTGAAATGGTCTTAGACTTTCCTATTTAGAACTTGCAAAGAACACTTCTGAAATTAAGGAGAAACTCTGAATGTGCGAATATAGCAAACTCTACCCCAATATTGACCATTTTGCGGGACACAAACAAAAACAATGGTCTTAAATACAATTCCTGCTTTAATTGACATAGCTTCAAGAATCTAAAAAGCTCCACATATTGATAATGTAATGACTTCTTCTTTAACATTAGGTTGTTTTTGAATGACCTTTTGTTACAGAGATAGGTTAAATAGTTTGATCACCACATTGTGTCTTTATGACAAATGGTCTTTATGACTTTCCTATATAGAATTTGCAAGGAAAACTTTACTGAAAGTATATCATTAAGGAGAGTCCCAGTGTGTGACTATAATACTAGCTGTACACCAATATATGATTTCCCTATTTAGAATGCAAATAACACTTAACGTTATATTATTAAGGAGAAAGTCCGAATATAAAACCAACTTTACCCCAATTGTGATTTTCCGCCACAGATTCAGCACATGGAGCAGTTTTGAAGCCAGTTGATTCCTCAAACTGTGACCGGAAGATTGAGTGTCGGACCGCGGGGTTCTAGGACTCTCCAGCCGGGCGTCTTGTCACCCGCGGCGGAGTCTCTCCTTCAGCGCTCCCGCTCCTCTCATTATTGGCGGACAGACGAGAAGTTTCCGTTTTTTTTCTGAATAATTTGATCTGAAATTGATCTGTCACCTGCCTCATAACTTAAATCGTTTATGTAAGTCTGAAATGAATGGTTAAAACTCGTTGTTATCAACATATCCAACTTATGTTTATGCTAAGAGAGGTGATGCGGCCATTTGCAAATTGAACCTGCGAGACATCCGGTGCAAAGTTAGCATTAGTTACTGTAGCAAGACAAAAAAACTGTTGGAATGGATGACAATGTTCACCGTAGTATTTAAAATAAATAAATAAATGAATAAATAAATAAATAAATCTGACTTTTTCCAGTTTAGCCTAGAGTAGCCTACATTCTAGACAATTTTATTTCTTGATTCGCCTATCTTGTAATTTTGTATGTAAAGCCTATACTGTCTTAATTCTAAGTTTATAACTTCTGTGTTTATATCGTAAATTTTGAGTTTACATCTTACAATATCACACAGTCCTGACTTTATAGCTTAAAGTGTAGGCCTATATTTCAATTCCAAGTTTTATCTCACAGTTCAGAGTTTTTAATCTCCCAATTTAAAGTTTATATCAAACAATTCTGACTTTATAGCATCCTATACAGTTCATATTCCAAGTTTATATCTCACAATTCCCAGTTAATATCTAGCAGTACACAACTGAATTTATATTAAAGTTTATATAGCAATTTTCAACTCACAATTCAAAATTACGTCAAAACTTTGACTTTTTATTCATATTCCCTGCTAAAAAAAATCCATTTAAACCAGCCCAGGATGGTTAGCTAGTTTAAGCTGGTTGACCAGCCTGTTTTTAGAGGGGTTTTGGCCATTTCCATGGTTGTTTCCAGCCATTTACAGTCTGGTCTAGCTGGTCAGGCCAACACAAACTCATGGCAATTCGTAACTTTTTGATTTAGTGGCTAATTCGTACGATCTAATTCGTACAATTTAGTAAGATTTGCTCATCCCCAAATGACGGTTGGGTTTAGGGGTGGGGTTAGGTGCCACGCCCCCTTTTTAAAATCGTACAATTTCGTACAACTGAACTCGTACGAATTAGCCACTAAATTGACAAAACGTAAAATACTTACGTTTTCTCGTGAGATCAGTCTGGTCAGGCAGGGAGATGACCAGCTAAAACCAGCTTGGCCAGCCAGGCTGGGTTGTTGCTAGATCGGATATGATTGCGGCCAGAAGTTAACGATAATTATTTATATTATTTATTACATTTACCATTTATTGTATTTTATTAACACCTACCCCCACCCCAACCCTAAACCCAACCGTCACGGTAATGTAAAAACAGTAGCTGTACAGAGTATTATTTATGCTATCTATTAAATTACCCAATAAATTGTATTTCATTAACGCCTACCCCCACCCCAACCCTAAACTCAACGGTCACAGTACTGTAAAAATATTAATTATTGTTATACAGTGTCATAAAAAATGCTACTATATTTGATGTACATATCGCACTTCCGGCCGGCTGCGTATCCGATCTAGACTTTACCAGCCAAAACCAGCTGTCCAGCTCGAACCAGGCTGGTCAGGCTGATTTTAGTTGTTTTTAGCTGGTCATTTAGCTTACTTCAGACTCGGTGCAGATGCAATTTGAGCTGCATGCAATGCTTTTTAATGGGCTCACCTAACACCACCCCTAACCCTACCCCTCACAGTGACGTCACTAGCTCCATTGAGTGCATTGTGTCTGACATTGCATCTCTGAGCGATGCTATCTCAGCTTGCATCATAAAGGCTGCATCCAGATACTATTGAAAACCCCTTTAAAACCAGGCTAGTGGACCAGCTAAAATTAGCCAATGAGCTTATGCTGGTTTAAGTAGTTTTTTCAGCAGGGTTATGAGGTAGTTTATATCTTAAACACTGTAAAAAAACTCCAGACTTTCACAACGTTACTGTAATTTTTCACAGTAAATCACATTAGTATCACGTTACTGGATTTAACTGTAAACATTCACAGTAATGTGTTTTATTCAGAATTTTAATGTGAAGTTAATCAAAATAGCATGATTACAGCAAATTACTGTAAAAAGGCTTTATCTTTTGCATGTTAGTTACAGGAATTAAGCCTCTTTTTATTTTATTCAACATAGACATTAATACAAATGAACGTTTATGCTAGTGTTGGCACTTTTTTATTATTTAGAAATAACAGACTGTTATTGCAGCCCCAAAAACTATTTGGTAACATCTTAAAAAATAACTTGAAAGAAAATCATCCTGTTTTGAAGCGACATGAATGTCATGTCAATGTTCATTTTTGGGTGGACTGCACCTTTCATTTATTTCATAACGTTAACATGGAAATATAAAATACTTTTTAATGAACATAACTTTGTGCTCAGCCAAAAACTTAATAAACTGGAACAAAAGTAATGGATTCATAAAACCGAACACTGTTAAACGCCCAAAATGATTTCAAAGTCAGGGTAAATGTCAGAATGACTAGCCGAGGAAAGCCTGCTTCACAGTAAAATATAGTTAATTCTACAACATACCACTGTAAAATCATAGCAATGGATCTACTTTAAACTACACTATATGGCTGTAATGTGACAGTAATTTAATGTAACAAAATCACAGTAAATTACTGTGAAGTATCTTACGGTAATTTGCTGTGAATTTACATACAGTCTTTTACTGTAAAAGTAATGCAATTATTAGCCAGTAATTTACTGTGAATTTAAAGTCATTTTTTAACAGCGTACTTTACAATTACAAGTTTCCATGCACCATTGTATACACTCTAAAGTGTATAATAAAGTGTGTATATGCTAGGTAATTTAAGCTCAAATGTGAGTAAAATATGGACAAAACCTACACTGTAAAAAAAACCCTGGTTGCCTTCAATTTTCAAGCTGAATCAAATTAATAATATGAATCCATTGAACTTACATTAGTTAAACTGATCTAAAACATAACTTATAAAATAAAGTTAGAACATAATTAACTTAGTTTAATAAGTTACACTGAACTAAAAGCATATGCTGACAGGACTAATTGATCATATAATTTTTACAGTGTAGGCTATAAAATTACTAATGCTTTTGCTTCTTAGACTTTACACACCTGAAACTTGTTCACTGCTGCTCTTATAGTTGTGTAAATTGCTTCCTTGTACTCATTTGTAAGTCGTTTTGGATAAAGGCGTCTGCTAAATGACCAAATGTAAATGTAAAATACTTTAAATTAATTTATAGCCTAGATGTAACTCAATTTTTTGGGTTTATCCACATTTTACCCAATTTTACATTTGAAATAACTTGCTATTTTTAGCTTTCAATTCTGTTTATATATTTAGTTTCAAAGTTTATACCCCAGATTGCTGACTTTTCTATCTTGTAAATTAGACTACCTCACACATCTTATTAACAATGTCTGTAATTGTGAGCAAAAATGTTGAAATTGTGCATTAACAATTAGCATTATTTTTTTGTTCACACAGTGGCAGTAACTGGCTTCCATCATGATTATATTAGATATTACTGGTAGTGTCATATTATATTATAAACCTGAACACGCACTGTTTACTACACATTGTTATTCGTCTAAAGTCTTTTGAAACGTATTGACAGAAAACGGCTTCAGCATGTCAAATACAGTGGATGTATTTATAAAGGATGTTTTTCTTTCAGCAGGTCATTTGTCAAAGCTCTGAAATTCAGTCAGATGAAACAGCGGGTTGCTGAATGCAGCTTTGGCATCATAAAATATCTCATAAATGGTTTGAAGACGCAGAGTAAATAATCCAATTAGGCGTTTTGTGAGCTGACGGTGTGTTTACCATGAAGACGGGTTCATTTGTGTGTGTGTGTGTGTGTGTGTGTGTCCTCAGGATCTGATGTGATTTACTCGCTGATTCATGTTAGCAGACAGCAGATCATCTGAAGCAGCTGCTGTAAAATCAGTCAATGCTTTTGTTTTTATTTTATAAGTCAGTAAAACAAGATTTAGTGTCTCCTCTGCATGATAGACAACCAGAAACGATATTCATATCTGAGTGACACCAAATAGTCAATAAATAAAGGAAATAAATATAAACATAATAAAAAATAGATGAGAGTTGATTGTGGTTAGTGTGTTGTATTGTTCTGAGTAAATATTTATTAGGATTTGTTGAAATTTGTTGAAGATTATTTAATGAATGAATTAATAAAAATATAAATCATTATTAGAACATTTCGGTGAATTAACCAATAAACTCTGTAAATATATTTTCAAAGACATCAAAACATTGATAATTTATATATATATATATATATATATATATATATATATATATATATATATATATATATATATACAGTTGAAGTCAAATTTATTAGCCCCCCTGTTTAATTTTTTCCCTAATTTCTGTTTAACGGAGAGCAGATTTCTTCAACACATTTCTAATGATAATAGTTTTAATAACTCATCTCTAATAACTGATTTATTTTATCTTTGTCTTGATGACAGTAAATAATATGAGACTAGATATTCTTCAAGACACTTCTATACAGCTTAAAGTGACATTTAAAGGCTTAACTAGGTTAATTAGGGTAACTAGGCAGGTTAGGGTAATTAGGCAAGTTATTGTATAATGATGGTTTGTTCTGTAGACTATCAAAAACAAATATAGCTTAAAGGAGCTAATAATATTGACCTCAAAATGGATTTAAAAAAATAAAAACTGCTTTTATTCTAGCCAAAATAAAACAAATAAGACTTTCTCCAGAAGAAAAAAATATTATCAGACATACTGTGAAAATTTTCTTGCTCTGATAAACATCATTTGGGAAATATATATAAAAAAAGAAACAAAATCAATGGGGGGCTAATAATTCTGACTTCAAGTGTATGTGTGTGTGTATATATATATATATATATATATATATATATATAAAATCATGCATTTTTTCATAGTATTTAAGATACTTTAAGATGCACACATATAAACTCAAGCATACAAAGTATTATACATTTAATTATATTGTCTACTTCCTAATTTTAAATAACGTCAAAATGAATACATTTGTGATGTTTATATATATATGCACTCAACTTTAAGACTCCAAAAACTCAGAGAAATATGTTTTTTTTGTAAATTATTTATATAAAAATTTGATATAAAGTATTAGAATGCCTTTTTGTCTAATACTTAAAAGTCAAAATCTAATAAAATTTGTTTAATTAACACACTCTAATACTGTAAGTGCTGTGTTACCAGTGTTGTGGTATTTTATTCAATATAAATACATTTTTTTAAACCAAACTGTTGGGTTTGATTTGACCTAGCATTGGGTTAACACAACCCAGCATTTTCAGGGTGCACAATTATAATAAAATATATATTTTCTAATATTTTTTTCTAGATTTTCTAGAAAATCACAGGATATAAAGTACTTATTAAAAGATAGAGACATTAAGACGACAAGAAAATGAATGAATGAATAAATAAAAAAAAAATATATATATAATATTGTATAATTACATTCATTCATTCATTTTCTTTTCAGCTTAGTCCCTTTATTAATCCGGGGTTGCCACAGCGGAATGAACCGCCAACTTATCCAGCACATGTTTTACGCAGAGGATGCCCTTCCAGCTGCAACCCAGTATTGGGAAACACCCATACACGCTCACTTACACTCATACCCTATGGACAATTTAGCCTATCCAATTTACCTGTACCGCATGTCTTTGGACTGTGGGGGAAACCGGAGCACCAGGAGGAAACCCACGCGAACGCAGGGAGAACATGCAAACTCCACACAGAAACGCCAACTGACCCAGCCGAGGCTCAAACTAGCGACCTTCTTGCTGTGAGGTGACAGCACTACCTACTGCGCCACTGCAGCGCCATATTGTATAATTTAAAATCTTAATTCATGCAATTGGCCCATACCGTTGAAACACCTTTGAAAAAAAACAACAACTAATCAATATAAGTGAAGTTTCACAAACTGAAGCTGCGGTCACACTTGACTTTTTTTCCCATAGACATCCATTCATACGCACGCAAATGCGTCAGACCAGAAACGCAAGGTAATGCATCAAGTTTTGCAGGTTGCTGCGATGCAAAGTTCAAGCTTGGTGAACTCTGACCTGCGAAATCGCATCACTTGACTGCGTGAGACCAATCGAGGATCAAAACAGCACCTCTCTGGTTTAAAACATGGAGCAATCGCTCGCTTTTTTTTAATGTCTAATCATCTTGTTTAATCCCGCCCCTTTCTCAGCGACGTACGACAGAATTTCGCAAGCTCAAACTCTAGTGTGACCGCAGAACACTGGGCTTTTCCTCCCATAGACTTCCATTCATACGCACGCGAATGCGTCAGACCGGAAACGCAGGGTCATGCGTCAAGTTTCGCATGTCGCTGCTGGTGCAAAGTTCAAGCTTGGTGAACTCTGACCTGCGAAATCGCATTACTTGACTGTGTGAGACCAATCGAGGATTAAAACATGACCTCTCTGCACAGAAATTTAAAACATGGAGCAATCGCTGGCTTTTTTAAATGTCTAATCATCTTGTTTAATCCCACCCCTTTTCGTAGCGACATATGACAGAATTTCGCACACACAAACTCTAGTGTGACCGCAGCTTAATTTCGAGAGGAACACATTATATGATTGATCACAACTGGTCTCTCATCTGTAATCAGCAATAATCCAATCAGATTGATCCAAGCCTGCAATAAATAGACCGATTTCACCCTACTGCCTTATCTTCGTTTTGGAAAAATCCCTCCTTCCACCCCATCTCCTCCTTTTCCTCTTTTCACCAGGGGTGCTCTTGAGAATACCTGATCTCGGACCCCCTTACGTGCTAAATGACCAGACAGGAGCTCAGGGTTCTCTCCCAGGACAGCATGCCAAACCAGTGTGGAGTGTCAAGCAATATCTAAGTGTGAACACTTGAAATGTTATTATTTCTGAAAGAATATGGATTTATTTAAACTTAGATGATGCTCCACTTGACATACTGTACATCTCCTGACACACACACACACGCACGCACGCACGCACGCACACACACACACACACACACACACAATTTAGACATGAAAAAGAAGACGAAGACAGCCATAGACAAAATGTTTATTGACTGCGACTGCAGCTCTTCCTGAAACACTGGCAGTGTCAAATAAGGCAAAGGGCTTATAGATCATATGGATGTGTACAGTTCTGCACCAACAACAGTTATACATTCACCAGTTACTGTATGTGTGATATATCATAGAGATCTCTAGATATAGATATATTTATAAAGTATTCTTAAAGAAGTGTGAGGGATGACAGAAGAAACACTCACGGTTATAAAGCTGATTCAGTCAAACACTGACCATCATCTGTCGTCTCCATAAATCTACTCTCTCTAATAAAATAAAGGAAAATATATTCTGCTCATCATCATCATCATCATCATCATCATCTACAGCTCTTAGACTGTGCAGCTTTGCAGTGGATAAATAAAATCTGTTCGCTTCTATAGTCATTTAATAATAAGCTATGCTGGAAACACACACAAACACACACACACTAATACACTCATATACACATACACACACACACATGAATTCATGCACTCTCTCACATATTTATAAACTCATCAACACACACACACACATGCAGGCACGCACGCACACACAAACATAATTACATAAACACACACTCATAAATACTCTCTCTGTGTCTTACACACACACACTAATACACACACACACACACTCACACTCATGGACTCATATAAACTCTTAAACATAAACACACTCACAAACTAGCACACGCACGCGCAGGCGCACACGCACACACACACACTCATGAACTCATATACACTCTTAAACATAAACACACTCACAAACGCACACACACACTCACACATGAACTCATATACACTCTTAAACATAAACACACTCACAAACTGGCGCACGCACATGCACACGCACACACACACACACACACGAACTCATATACACTCTTAAACATAAACACACTCACAAACGCACACACACACTCACACATGAACTCATATACACTCTTAAACATAAACACACTCACAAACGCACACACACACTCACACATGAACTCATATACACTCTTAAACATAAACACACTCACAAACTAGCGCACGCACAGGCACACGCACACACACACGCACACGCACACACACACATGCACACGCACACACACACACACACACACACACATGAACTCATATACAATCTTAAATATAAACACGCACACACACGCACACACACACACACACACACGCACACACACACACTCATGAACTCATATACACTCTTAAACATACACACTCACAAACGCACACACACACTCACACATGAACTCATATACACTCTTAAACATAAACACACTCACAAACTAGCGCACGCACATGCACACACACACGCACACACACACACGCACACGCACACACACACATGCACACGCACAAACACACACACACACACATGAACTCATATACAATCTTAAATATAAACACACTCACACACGCACACACACGCACACACACACGCACACACACACACACACACGCACACACACTCACACATGAACTCATATACACTCTTAAACATAAACACACTCACAAACTAGCGCACGCACATGCACACGCACACACGCACACACACGCACACACACACACACACACATGAACTCATATACAATCTTAAATATAAACACACTCACACACACGCACACACACACACACACATACACACACACACACTCATGAACTCGTATTACACTCTTACACATAAACACACTCACAAACAAATGCGTGCACACACACACACACACACACTGATGAACTCGTATTACACTCTTACACAAACACACTTACAAACAAATGCCCGCACACGCGCACACACACACACACACACACTCATGAACCCATATACACTCTTGCACATAAACACACTCACAAACGCATGCACACACACACACACGCACACACTCACACAAACTCATTCATACTTTCTATCTCTCTGTCTCTCTTACACACACACACATGAACTCATCTGCACTCTCTATCTCACGCACACACTTTTAAACTCATAAACACAAACACACACATTCTCTCACTCACACACAAACAGACTTACACACATAAACACAAACTCATTCTCTCACACACACCTCAGTCTATAAACATCAGTCTCCATTAGTGTGGTCATTTGACACTCACAGACGGTCAGTGACTTCAGAGATGAGTTTGCACAAAAGCATCGATCACATTTAAAGCAGTTTTACAAATACATATAAAAATAGAGTCCTCTGAATGCCCTTTTTACAATTAGAGATAGATTATAGAGTCATCCGAAAATATCAGCCGAGTTACTCTAGTAGCGCAGGAGTGATGGAGTGTGCTTCTTTACTAAAGGGAAGTGACTGCTTTACCTAATATACTAATATCAACAGTGCATCCGGAAAATATTCGTAGCGCTCAACTGTTCCACAACTTTTTATGTGACAGCCTTATTTCAAAATGGATTAAATACATTTATTTCCTCAACATTCTACACACAACCCCCCATAATGACAATCTGAAAAAAGAATTTATGAGTTTGTTGCAAATTTATTAAAAATAAAAATCTGTAAAATCACATGTACATCAGTATTCAGCCTTTGGCGTGAAGCTCTAAATTGAGCTCAGGTCCATTCTGTTCCCACTGATCACTCTTGAGATGTTTCAGCAGCTTCATTAAAGTTCACCTGTGATCAATTCAGTTGATTGGACATGATCTGAATAGGCATACACCTGTCTATATAAGGGCCCAGGGTTGATGTGCATGCCAAAGCACAAACCAAGCATGAAGACAAAGGAATTGTCTGTAGACCTCAGAGACAGGATTGTCTCGAGACACAAGGCTGGGGAAGGTTACAGAAACATTTCTGCTGCTCTGAAAGTTCCAATGAGCACAGCGGCCTCCATCATCCGTAAGTGGAAGATGTTTGAAACCACCAGGACTCTTCCTAGAGCTGGCCGGGCATCTAAGCTGAGTGATCAGGGGAGAAGGGCATTAGTCAGGGAGGTGATCAATAACCCGATGGTCACTCTGTCTGAGCTCCAGCGTTCTTCTGTGGAGAGAGGAGAACCTTACAGAAGGACAACCATCTGTGCAGCAATCCACCAATCAGGCCTGTATGGTAGAGAGGCCAGACTGAAGACTCTCCCCGCCTGGAGTTTGCCAAAAGGCATCTGAAGGACTCTCAGACCATCAGAAACTAAACTCTCTGCTCTGATGAGACTCAAATTGAACTCTTTGGAGTGAACATTACATTTGGAGAAAAGCAGGCAGCGCTCATCACCAGGCTAATAGCATCCCTACAGTGAAGCATGGTGGTGGCAGCATCATGCTGTGGGGATGTTTTTCAGCAGCAGGAACTGGAAGACTAGTCAGGATAGAGGGAAAGATGAATGCAGCGATGTACAGAGACTCCTGAATGAAGACCTGCTTCAGAGAGCTCTTGACCTCAGACTGGGGCGATGGTTCATCTTCCAGCAGGACAATGACCCAAAGCACACTGCCAAAATATCAATGGAATGGCTTCACAATAACTCAGTGAATGTCCTTGAGTGGCCCAGCCAGAGCCCAGACCTAAATCCTATTGAACATCTCTGGAGAGATCTGAAAATGGCTGTACACCGTTGCTTCCCATCCAACCTGATAGAGCTTGAGAGGTACTGCAAAGAGGAATGGGCACAAACTCCCAAAGACAGGTGTGCCAAGCTTGTGGCATCATATTCAAAAAGACTCGAGGCTGTAATTGCTGCCAAAGGTGCATCAACAAAGTATTGAGCAAAGGCTGAATACTGATGTACATCTGATTTAGCAGCTTTTTTAATTTTAATAAATTTTCAACAGTTTCAAAAACTGTTTTTTCACATTGTCATTATGGGGGATTGTGTGTAGAATGTTGAGGAAATAAATGAATTTAATCCATGTTGGAATAAAACTGTAACATAACAAATGTGGAAAAAGTGAAGCGCTATCAATACTTTCAGGATACACTGTATGTGTGCATGTATGACAGGAGGAAACCCTTTATAAAATACCATGGTATATGATGATATACTGGATGATTTCTATATTCATGTACTATGGTATTTATAGAGTATACTTCTGAATGTGTGTTCAAACAAATGTGGTATTATGTAAAGAGTGGTAACCTCCAAAATAAGCTATTTCTATCTGATTTACTCATGATTTTATATATATAATATACCATGTTGTATATATGTATTATATACAAAAGTCTTGTGGTGGATCCCAGCTGTAAGAGCAACTAATAGTAACTTGACTTCTAGTTGATCATTTGGAGTGTCAGAAGGTGGATTTTCCTGCTGAATCATCTGTTGATCTGCATCCCAATCATCACAAATACTGCAGAAGACCTACTGGAACCAGTATGGACCAAGATTCACACAGAAATCAGTCAAGTTTGGTAAAGAAAAAATCATGGTTTGGGGTTACATTCAGTATGGGGGCGTGCGAGAGATCTGCAGAGTGGATGGCAACATCAACAGCCTGAGGTATCAAGACATTTGTGCTGCCCATTACATTACAAACCACAGGAGAGGGCAAATTCTCCAGCAGGATAGCGCTCCTTCTCATACTTCAGCCTCCACATCAAAGCTCCTGAAACCAAAGAAAGTCAAGGTGCTCCAAGATTGGCCAGCCCAGTCACCAGCTATGAACATTATTGAGCATGTCTGGGGTAAGATGAAGGAGGAGGCATTGAAGATGAACACAAAGAATCTTGATGAACTCTGGGAGTCCTGCAAGAAGGCTTTCTTTGCCATTCCAGATGACTTTATTAATCAGTGATTTGAGTCATTGCAGAGATGTATGGATGCAGTCCTCCAAGCTCATGATGGAGTCAGACACAATATTCATTCTGTTTCCACTGCAGCATGACCACATATTCTAGACTGGACATTATTTCTGTTCAAGACTTTTGGCTAAGCAAAGTCAGACCTTACTGTCCTAATAAAATCATTCAATAATCAAGCCATGATCATATTTTATTGTGGTCAAATAAGCGTCATCTAGAGGCCTTTACCTTTCATATGAGCCACTTCTGATACCAAATGATCAACTAGAAGTCAAGTTATTATTTGCTGTTTATAAAACTTGGATAGGTGACGAGACTTTTGTCAGGTAGTGTGTATATATATATATATATATATATTATATATATATATATATATATATATATATATATATATATATATATATATAAATGGATGTATAGGTACACATGTATTGATGTTGTATATACTATATTCTTAAAAATACCTGTGAGTAGCATGTAAATAGTCAATTAATATCAGAATAATACACTTAAAGTACCATGTTTTGTTTATACATGTGCTGTACTATTCCAGGATTCATGGAAGTATCCTAAAATACCATAGTATATGAACTTTACTTCCACGGTGCACTCAAAATACCGTAGTATTACCTACTTTGCAAAGAATACCTTGCTAACATGGTTTGTAAGAGCTATAACACAACAAGATAATTTGACTCTCACAAATGTCTATGTTTACCATGTAAATACAGTCCTCTGATCTTAACAGGTGTGACACAACAAATCAGTGAGCTCCTGTCAATCACTTGATGTCATATTGGATAGCACCGCCCACCCTGACAGCTCATTGGTCGAAAATACACCCTATTCGTTCCCATTCAAAAGTTTGGGGTTGATGAGTTTAAAAAATAACAATTAAAAAAGGTTGTATTTGATCAAATAATTAAGTAAAATGTTTTAAAAACTTATTATAATTCAAAACTGATGTTGTTTATGTTAATAAACATAAAAAGTTATTCATTCCTGTGACTCAAAGCTCAAGGTTTAAGAGATTTTTACAAATTTGGAATTAAAGGCGGCTGTATTTGACCAATAGATCCAGTAAAGTGTTTAAAAATGTGATTAGAATTTAGAATTGATGTCGTTAATGTGAAAATATCTTAAAAAGTAATTTATTCCTGCACGTAGGTTTTACTGCAGCCTGGAGACCTCCAAGTGGACGGGACCTACACCAGAAGTAGGTTGATTGTAGGTGGTGTAGGTAGAGTCAGCCTGATCTCACGAGAAAACGTAAGTATTTTACGTTTTGTCAGTTTAGTGGCTAATTCGTACAAGTTCAGTCATACGAAATTGTATGATTTTAAAAAGGAGGCGTGGCACTTAACCCCACCCCTAAACCCAACAGTCATTGGGGGATGAGAAAATCGTACTAAATTGTATGAATTAGATCGTACGAATTCGTACGAATTAGCCACTAAATCAAAAAGTTACGAATTGCCGTGAGATTGTGTTTATAGAGAAGACATTACTAAAACACATCAGGTTACTGTAAGATTGGATTTAGGCTTGGGGTAGGTGTAGACATTAATAAAGCACAATATTGAACTCTGTGTCATGTACAACACATTAAATAAATAGAAACTTCAGGATTGTACAGCCCACTTGGAGCTCAAGTCCCACCCACTTGGAGCTGGCTCCAACTTTCCGGTTTCCCGGTCCAAATACATGCGCTATAGGGGAATTGGGTAAACAAAATTGTTTGTAGTGTATGTGTGTGAATGTGAATGTATGGGTGTTTCCTAGTACCTAGAAGGGCATCTGCTGCATAAAACATATGCTGGAATAGTTGGTGGTTCATTCCTCTGGGGTGACCTCTGATGAATAAGGGACTAACCCGAAGGAAAATTAATAAATGAACGAATGATTTATCTGAAAAACAATCACATTTGATCAAAATCCCCAAACTTTTAAACAAGAGTGCATCTGTTTAGTTTCCACACATTCACTTGTTGAGTCACACCATTTTTAGTGGCAAATAATAGTGCTGAATCTCCCAAGAAGACGAGATTAGTAAATGTGGATTAGTCTACACTGCAAAACAATGCTTTTCTTAATTAGATTTTTTGGGTTTTTAGTCCAAATATCTAAAAAAAACTCTTAAATCAAGAAGCTTTTTCCAGACAAGCAAAACATATTGTTGAGTTTTCAGAAATAATATGGCTAATTCAGTGAGTTTTAAGCAGGGGTGTAGTGGACATTTTAAAAGTGAGGGGGACGGCTGTATGAGATCATATGTATATAATTATTAATCACCTGTTTCTAAATGGTCTGTCTCTAAAAGTGAGGGGGACGGATCCCCCCGTCCCCCCTGGTTGCTACGCCCCTGGTTTTAAGGGATGAGTTGGTTATAGAAATGAGATTCTATTATAGCATTTATTGGTGTTTTGTATTTTTATATTCATATTTTATTGTAATTACAGTCCAAAATAGTTCACTACTCACTGATCTACTCACTGATTTTAGTTTGTTTTTCAGTACCATGAAAGTCAACGACCAGCAACTGTTTTGTTTAATTGAATAAGGAAAGAGACGGATTCAGGTTCGAGGCAGCGTGAAGGCTGGTTCATACTTCTGCATCGAGTGATCGGCATGACCCACGGCCATACCTGTCAACATTGGGATGTGAAAATAAGGGATATGCCCACCATAATAAGGGATTCCCTGACCCCAACCCCCCTTACTAAATATGGATTTCTAAATATGTTCATCTGGAGCTGTTGTCATTGTAAATAAACAGTTAAATGGTCAGTAACATGTTTTATTATTATTATTTACAAAAGAAAAATTAAATAGTGTACATTAGCAGCAAATACATAAGCAAACAGTTCAGCTTATTAAAATTAATAGCTATTATAATGAAGTAGAATCAAGTATTAAATCCCTTTAGCCGTTTCTTCACTGTATAATCTACACATTCTGACTAAAGAGCAACGAATGAATCTCTTATTTATTTAGATTTTAGATTATTTATTTGGAAAATACTTTTATGGGATGATAGTGGGATAGCACTGCAAAAAACGGGACAATCCCGGGAAAAACAGGAGGGTTGACAGGTATGCCCACGCGCCTGCCTTGCAAGTAGTTGTGCATTTATACTTCTGCGCGCTGTTTGTGTTGCTCTGCAATAACACTTCTGAAATGCTAGCTGGCAGTAGGTTTTTACATTCCTCTGTGTCGAGTATCTTGGTGGGTGTTTTGTTTTTTCTGAATGCTAGACGTAGCTCAGACTCGCTCATTTAGAGGTGGGAACCGGCGGACGTGCAACAACTTTAATCATAGGGTAAGCGCAAAACATCTGGAGCTCCTTCACAGGACTGGACACTAGTAAATACTCGCTCCATCGGCCTTGTGGGTCTCAGCACCGGCCACACTCGACACACCAATTTTACTTCGCATTTTTTGAGAGGCAAGTGTCGGCGTCAGCCACGGCGAGGGCTATGTGACTGCGCAAAGGTATAAATCAGCCTTGAGGGCAAGAAATGAGAGATGAGAGAATGTCAGTTTTTGTTTCATCAAAGATTTGACACTTTAGGAAATGCTGGGTCATTTAAACCCAAGTTAAAGCAAAATATGGACTGACCAAAACACTGGATTAAATTTAGTCCTATTAATTTAATTTTAAAAATGAACCTAGTGACTGGTTTGGTCCTTATTACACCCAGAATTGGGTTAAAATAACCAAACAGTTTTAGCAACATACTGTAGGCTCATTGTGGATATGTACCCCTGTATACATTTCTGGAGAGCGTGAAATATGTACCCAGAGGTACGTCTGGCTCCATTTCATAGTGGTGGGCAAAGCGAGGCTTCTTGAAACATTGAAACAGACGAAACAAATGTGTCGAAGCTTTGAAACGTTTCAAAACCTGTCTCTAGTGACACCTAGTGGTCACTTTTTATGTATTGCACTGAAACAGCTCCAGCAAAGAAACAGTTTAGCAAATCGAGGTTTTAAAACCCTCGTTTTAGAGTTGAAGCTTCAAGTGATTTAGTGAATTGGTGAGAGTTCCAGACTAGCATGCAGAGATAATGGGTTCGAATCCAGGGTGATGCAGCTGTAGATGTTAGTTTTTAAATGCTCTGTTCTTGTAACGTGTTTTGTTTTAACGTTGATCTGACAATCAAATTAACACTTTGTGAATAAATCTGTCTTGTTTTGGTCATAAAAAAATTTACATTACTAAAATACATCAAGTCATAATTTCAGAGTATTTGTTTAAGTCAGGATTCAAACTCAGGCCATTTGCAGCACAGTTACTGTGTGTACACGCACGGTCTACTAGGATACATGAGGTTTTTTTTTTCGACACTGTCAGTCAAATGCAAATTCGCCAGGTCTCAAAACGCTTATGAAATGATTGATGTTTTGAATAGCTTTAGTCACGTGACCAGGGGCCTCATGTACGAAGACTTGTGTTGAATTCATACTAAAACATTGCGTACGCACAAAGCTGTAAATGTGCGTACACAGTAAAAAATTCAGATGTATGAAACAGTGTGTATGCAGAATCCCACGCATATTCTTATTGTACATCCGAATTAACGTGAAACTGAGCGCACGTGCGCAAAACCCCTCCCTGTCTCCTCCCCCTTATAAATATGCTAATGACTCTACTTTGGCAAAACCAAATGAAAAAGCAACGGCAAAAGCAAGCAAAAAGAGAAACTTTGAACAGAATGTGAATTGGAGGTGCTGCTTTTGGAAGTAGACCGGAGAAAAATGGTGTTATTTGCAAGTTTGTCCTTAATAACAAAAGAAAAAAAATATAGAGTGGGAGAGTTTAGCTGACATGGTTAACGCAGTGGGGTCTGAACATCGCACTGTGAAGGAATTAAGGAAATAGTGCGATGTAAAGGTGTAAATTTTTGCCGTTTTCCCGTTTGATTGACAGAGATAAAATAACTAAAGAGTGTTTTTCAGCAGTGTGATTGGCGTAGCCCGTAAAGCGCATGGTACCATGTTTTGACACTATCAATCATGAACTCGGTTCGAATCCAGCATCTGATGAACTCAATCTTATTTTTTCCTCGCCACATATCAGATTTTGCCTACTCTTTATCACGAGGAAGACAAGTAGGAATCATTAATAAGTGTGTGTATTGTGTTAAGCGCATTTGTGCATCGCATATTATTTGCACATTTATTGAATGGAAAGGTTTCCGATTCACGTTTGCAAATTCGTCTTCAGATGGCGCCTTTATAGCACTGTGTGCAGTCGATCGCTCCGATTACATTGGGAAAACCGGCGATCGCTGCAAATTGCGCTTTAATGTTTGGCTTGTCAACTGCATGGTATGGAAACCTTATTTAACTGCTAGACATGCGAATGATCCCCTTTCATACAGCTGGCATTGCACGGCTCAAAGATACTTTGTAGTGTGCAATTTAACATAACTGCCTCTAGGAGTCGCCAAAGGAAATAAAACAAACACACACAAGAAATGCACGTACGCCTGACATGAAGTTGGCGTGAACCAACGCACATTTTCACGTTCTTTATATCGTTAGTAAATCCAAACGTGAGCGTGACATTTGGCATGAAATCAGCGTTGATACATGAGGCCCCTGGTGTTTCAGATCACCTTAGTCACGTTTTTCGGATCATGCTTCGGTGCAGTGTTTCGAAATACTTGCACTTCAGGGTCTCAACATCACTATTTTGCCTGTAAAATGAACGCTATTGGGTGGTATGATGCCAGTTCTGTTCTTTTCGCGCTACTGCTGACTGCTTACCTCCATATGGACGGCTTTTCTAGTGTTACAGTTCACCCAGTATCTCTTCTCTTACGCTGATGGACTTGGGTCGCGGAGCAAAATTGACCGTGTCGACAGGGGTTTGAGTGCGGCAAAGAACAGTTCCAGAAACTAAGTAAAACAAAAGCAAAGAAAAACTGTGTATATTGCGCCCTCTGGTGTCCCCAGAAATGTAGACCTGGGTACAAATCCGCAATAAGCCTGGGTTGTTTTTGAGAGTCTAGCTTTTTTTCAATTAAAAAAAATATATATTTATATATTTGTTTTATATTATTAAACTTTTATCAGTTATTTTATTTGCACAATTTAAAACATATTTAATCTTTAACAACATAAAAAGCAAGATTATTTTGCCCTCCCAGATTTACTTAGCTTGATTTCTGGAAAAACTCAATTCATTTTGACTCACTATTTATTAAAACAAGAAAGTACTTGTCTAATGCTTCTTGATGTAAGAATTTTTAGATATTTGGACTAGAATCGAGACTAAACCTCAACGTAAAAAGCATTTTTTTTTTTTTGCAGTGTAATTACTCATATCCTAGCAGACAGCGCACATGTAATGCTGTAGCACAGGCTCCAGCACAGGCTTCAATACAGGTCTTTATAGGGTTTGGAGTAATTAAACATCAAATAATCCATATAGTAGAAGTCATACGCCCGCTGGCGCTCGGACGCGTTCAGCTGCGAGAAATAATGCTGCGTGATCTGCGTGGAAGTTCTGGCCGCTTTTGGGTTCCCGTCCTTAAACGATGGATACATCAGGTTCTCCGGCGCCTTGATTTTTCGCAAAAGAAAATTGGCGTCTTCTTCTAACGTTTCGACTTTCCCAATGAAGTCATAGCGGAGGTGACAAGGGCTACAAAGCTGATTGGTAGCTTCCCAATGGATGTCCATTCCAACAGGCCGGTGGACGTCCAACAGATAGTGAATAAACTCTCGAAAAGTGACACCGCTTCCTGTTTTCAGTGCCGTCTGCGATGCATTCACTCTGTATTTTGATATGATTGGTTTTCCGAAAACAGGATGGTAGTAGGAGTTAGGACTTTCGAATTTATCCCGAAACGCAGACACTAGTCGCTCCATAGGCTCGCGGACGAATAGGACTTTAGTATACGTTTCCAAACGCTTCGTTATACCCTGCCGATCAAAGCTATCCAGCCGTTTCAGATGATTATCGTAATGTACAGCGACGTGATTGATGTCCTGCGTTGAGTTGGCGACTCCAGCGAGCACCATCAGGACCCGCTTCCAGTTGGAGCATCCCGCTTTCGGGACTTCGCAATACAGAAGCTTATGCCTGTCCTCAACATAAATGCGCGATACATGATGTGGCGTTATCGTTCGGGAAATATTGCTGCGGTATTTCCCGCAGACTTCGCGTACATTTCGTTTGCGGGCCTCCTGAACGTCTGACAGCCGCCGTGTGTTCTTCTCTGATGATAATAATAATGCCGATGATGATGATGATGAAGTGTTTGTGTGCGGCCGCAGTATGGCGCTGGTTTTTAAGAGTTTTCGGTGGCGTTTGGTGACTTGTTGAGAGTCTTGTTCTCGGGATCCCGGCGTGGCTGACAGCTGTTTTTTCTGGGAGTTTGGCAACTGCATTGGCGAGATCGGCTCCACATCGCCCTCTTCTCGCCGCTGCTGATGGAGTCGAGCGGAAACGCTGCCCAGGATCTCACTGAACTGAGCGCACTGCTCCTTCACACAAACACAACACAAAGACAAAACATATGACATTTACTCATTTAGAATACACTTTTATCCAAAGTGACTTACAAGTGAATATAGAAGAAGCACTTCAAATCAAGTTGCACTGTATCAATGCTCTGATAAGTCAGAACACTCTTGAAAATGAGATTACAAATCCCCAAACCAGGTTTTCCTGGTAAAAAATTTATTTATTGAATTATTAATTTGCTTTTTCAGTCGTTCATTTGCTTGCTTATTTATTTATTTACTTGTTTGTATACAGAATACTGACATGACCAGGAGGAATATATGAATTCTTTTACAAAGTTTCATTACAAAGATGTACATGCACTCAAACATGATAATAAAACAACCTGCATCACTATATAAGAGTTATTTTAGTATAATTGACCGCTGTATTTTTGTACCCATTACAAACTTATTTTTATAATATTTTTTAGATTTTTTTATTTTAATTTTAGTACATATTTGACTTTTTTTTATATATAATTAATTTTTAATCATGTTTGTACAATAGGGTTAAATGAAACTTTGAAACTATAAGCTGAAATAATTTAATTAAAAGTGAAAATTCATCTAACCTAAAATACTAAATCGATTAGATTCCCTCAAGTCAAATAATAAACATTATAATGTTGAGTTGAGGTTTCAAGTGATTTAGTGTAGCGTGAGAGTTCTAGCATGTCAAGATAATGGGTTCGAATCCAGGGTGATGCAGCTGTAGATGTTAGTTTTTGAATGCTCTGTTTTTGTAACGTGTTTTGTTTTAACATTGGTCTGACAATCAAACTAACAATTTGGGAATAAATATGTCTTGTTTTGGTTATAAAAACCTAACATTATTAAAATACATCAAGTCATAATTTCAGAGTATTTGTATAAGTCAGGATTCAAACTCATGCCACGTGCACTTGTGCAGCACATTTACTCTGTGCACACACACGGTCCACTGGGCTATATAAGACTTTTTCTAAATGGTAGTTTTTGAAACTATAAAATATTTTCTAGTCAAAAAGCTGAAATAAATTAATTGAAAGGTAAAAATATAGCTAACCTAAACATATTAAATCAATTAGATTCGTTCAAGTCAAATAATATATATATATATATATATATATATATATATATATATATATATATATATATATATATATATATATATATTCACTTATTATAAATAACCTAAATGCATTAACTTGACAATAAAGCATTTTTATGGGTTAAATCTGCCTGTTTCTTTTAGAAATTATTTAAGATGCATGTAGATGCGTATATTTGGTCGTTGGTTCTGACGCGTTTGTTGCTTGAACGGGTCAATAATACAGTGAAATGTCCATACCTTTGCAAATAAAGTTGGATATTCCAATCCATTTATTGTCCATTTTGTCAAAATTAAAAAAGTAAACATCAAAACAAATATAAACCCGTTCTCACAGCCATGACAGTCAAAAGTTTGTTTGACCTTCTTCTACCCCCTCAGCTCCACGCGAGGAGAGCATAAATACCATTTACAGCCTCTAGTGGCGTGAAAGAAAATTGCAACCCATAAATGGCTCCAACAATGTAAACATTTTTTATATATCTAAAAGTAGTTTTATTACAATATAATTTTTTAAACCTAAAAATATTAGATATAATATATACAAAATATTAACAATCTTATTTATTTATTACACTTTTAGAGAAAAAGGTAGACGGTGGTACAAATAATGGTTCTTAAGGAACAGTTTTGTACCTTTGTATAAGTTGTACCTTACATGGTACAGAAAAGAACCCTAACACTGACCTCTTATGATACTATTCGGTACCTTTTATGGTACAATTGAAATGAAGGTACACAATTGTTCTCATAAAAAAGGTACAAAAGTGTTGGACAGCTCCTTCTATATTACAGTATCTCTGAAAATAAATATTACTGGAAAGGGAAAGTGATTTGATTAATAATTTCCATATTAAAACATTAATCATTCTTCATGTTTAAAGAAACTCAGAAACATTAATTATTAAGTTCTATAATACAAAACAACGGGTAAAACAAAACTATAGGTATTGTAAACAAGACATTTAAGGCATTTTTAATAAACATTTGGTAAGCATTTTCTTATACATACAGTTTCATTATTGATTATGCAGACATTTTAGTATTGTAAAACTGATCAAACGTTGTGCATATCTCCTACAATACTTTTACATAACTCTATTTCTATTTTAAAATTAAGTAAATTAAATTACAAAGGTATTGTGTGAAAATTGGAGAAAAAAATGTGTCATATTGTAGATGAGAGAATGTATTTCTGTAGTATTTTTGTGAAAAGTGTTGTGAAATGTTTAGCAAAAAATTAATCTTTTGATTGATGTTAAAGTATTTTATTGTAAAATGAAAAGGTGCATTTACACACAAAAAACCTTTTTAAAAGTCACTGTATAAAAATGTCTTTGATGTTTTATATTTACTGAAAATTAATTGACCCATTTTGGATGAAGCATTATGCCTTTAAATAGTTCTTAAAGGAACAGATTTGACACTGTGGAGGTCAGGGGCATTGCTAGACATAAAGCTCTACTGGAGCTATATATACTATATATAAAAATAGCAGTATTGTTGTTATTATACAATTATTATTCTAAATAAATAACAGAATTAATCCTAAATGTTACTGGAAAACAATCTAAAGACACAACAGGAGTGATGCAGAGATAATTTAAGAAATCTTTTGCATGAACATTAATTTCATTAGAATTAAATTTTATAGACAATTCAATAGAATACAATTTTTTAAAATAAAATTATCTGTTGTGTTGTCTTAGACCCGACCCATGGCCGAGAATTAGGTTTATCAAGTCTTACCTCCCTTACTCATCTCTCGTTTTTGCTTCATACAAAAAATTGATCAGGAGTCCAGCTTAAGATCACCCTCACATTATTTAAACTTTGTTTCGTCGATCTGCAAAACTCACTGGGTGCCGACACCTCCACATAAAAGACTTACGCCGGTTTCACAACGCATGAGCGGCACGGCTATTTTTTGGTGTGCATGTTACAACCGGGACTTTCACCGGGAGCAGAGCAGCGCGTCAATGTCAAGCAGGAGTGGTGTGTGCGGCACGTGGGTATGTTTTTTTCCTGCACACATGCTCAGTTTGCTTTTTGATTAAACTACATTGCTTTCATCAGCGTTGGTTCGGTAGCACATAGAGAATAACGTCTTTACTCTGGGAGTAA
>NC_079452.1:26221828-26229328 GCF_903798145.1 Danio aesculapii | reverse complement strand
ATTTGCACAGAGTTGCACTATCCAACCAATCCGAGGAGTGTAAGTAAATTTGTAGAACAATCTGTCTAATAGGAGATGGTCCATCTGACTAATCAGAAGAGAAAAGGACCATTTGACCAATCGGAATAAAGTTGAACTATCAGACAAATAAGAGAAGAGTAGGATAATCTGACCAATTAGAGCAGAGCTGGACTATCTGACCAATTAGAGTAAAGATAGACAATCTGAACAATTAGATTAGAGGAGGACTATCTGACCAATCACAGTAAAGAAGGACAATCTGACCAACTGTAGCACAGCTAGCCTATCAGACCAATCAGAGGACAGTAGGACAATCGGATCAATCCACGCAGAGAAGGACAATCTGACCAATCAGTGTAAAGAAGGACAATCTGACCAATCAGAGCAGAATAAGAATTATCTGACTAACAAATTTTGCCATCTGACTATTCAGAACAGAGCAGCACAATCTGACCAATCAGAGCAGAGTAGCACACTCTGACCAATCAGAACAAAGTAGCACAATCTGACCAATCTGAACAGAGTAGCACAATCTGACCAATCAGAACAGAGTAGCACAATCTGACCAATCAGAACAAAGTAGCACAATCTGACCAATCTGAACAGAGTAGCACAATCTGACCAATCAGAACAGAGTAGCACAATCTGACCAATCAGAACAAAGTAGCACAATCTGACCAATCTGAACAGAGTAGCACAATCTGACCAATCAGAACAGAGTAGCACAATCTGACCAATCAGAACAAAGTAGCACAATCTGACCAATCAGAACAGAGTAGCACAATCTGACCAATCAGAGCAGAGTAGCACACTCTGACCAAGCAGAACAGAGTAGCACACTCTGACCAATCAGAACAGAGTAGCACAATCTGACCAATCTGAACAGAGTAGCACAATCTGACCAATCAGAACAGAGTAGCACAATCTCACCAATCAGAACAAAGTAGCACAATCTGACCAATCAGAACAGAGTAGCACAATCTGACCAATCAGAACAAAGTAGCACAATCTGACCAATCAGAGCAGAGTAGCACACTCTGATCAAGCAGAACAGAGTAGCACAATCTGACCAATCAGAACAGCGTAGCACAATCTGACCAATCAGAACAATGTGGCCAAAGCTGACCAATTAGAGCAGAGTAGCGCAATTTGATCAAGCAGAACAGAGTAGCACAATCTGACCAATCAGAGCAGAGTAGCACACTCTGATCAAGCAGAACAATGTAGCAAAAGCTGACCAATTGGAACAGAGTAGCACAAACTGACCAATTAGAGCAGAGTAGCACACTCTGACCAATCAGAAGAGTAGCACAATCTGACCAGTTAGAACAAAGTAGCACAAACTGACCAATTAGAGCAGAGTAACACAATCTGACCAATCAGAACAAAGAATTACAATTTGACCAATCAAAGCAGAGTAACACAATCTGACCAATCAGAGGAGTACAGGCTCTAGAAAGAGTGGGGTTTGGACAGACTGGATTCTTCAATCAACTGTTTTAAGACAAGGTGAGAAAAGAGGAGATTATGAGGAGATGCAAGTGTTTCCTGACCTTGGATAAATGTAAATCCAGAAAACTAAAGAAGGAAACTTTAAAATAACAGAACAGAGGCTTTTAAATATTCATTTAAAGACTAAGATGAAAAAGAAAAGTGTGTGTGTGTGTGTCTGAGTACACTACAGTGACACACATAAAGGCCACATGCTGTGTTTTTCTCATTCCATTTAAACAATCTCAAGCATTTCAAAGCGCTTATTCTGTAATTATGGTGTGAATGAAAAACATTCACTAATTACAGCTCTCTGTGTGTAACCATGTGACCTTGTTTCAGACATGTAATTGAGATGCGCACGCACACACGTACACACACGCGCACGCACGCACACACACACACACACACACACACACACACACACACACACACACACACACACACACACACACACACACGCACACACACATTATCCACATGGAATTTTTTATCATATTAAATACTTTATAACTTGCAGTGCCTGAATAAAAAGAGACCAGAGGCAATAAATAAATAAATAAAATTGTAAACATGCTGAGAATTTAACACTATAAAGCAAAAATAAAATACAGTTGAATAGTATAAACATAAATGAATACAAATAAATAAATAAGTTGACAAAAACTTCTAACAAATAAATGCATAATTAAATGCATGAATAATTATTCTAACAAAAAAAACTTCTATTGCTAATTACTATGAATATTCAATATTATTATACAATTATTATTAATAGATTTTTATGATCAAATATTATAAAAAGTATGTTATATTATATTATATTATTTTATATTATATTATATTATATTATATTATATTATATTATATTATATTATATTATATTATATTATATTATATTATATTATATTATATTATATTATTTTATATTATAATATATTATATTATATTATATTATATTATATTATATTATATTATATTGTATTATATCATATCATATTATATTATATTATATTATATTATATTATATTATATTATATTATATTATATTATATTATATTATATTATATTTTATTATATTATATTTATTATATTATATTATATTATATTATATTATATTATATTACATAATATTTTATTATATTTTATTATGTTACGTTACGTTATGTTTTGTTTTGTTTTGTTTTGTTTTGTTTTATTATATTATATTATATTACATAATATTTTATTATATTTTATTATATTATGTTACGTTACGTTACGTTATGTTATGTTTTGTTTTATTATATTATATTATATTATATTATATTATATTATATTATATTACATAATATTTTATTATATTTTATTATATTATGTTACATTACGTTACGTTACGTTACGTTATGTTTTGTTTTGTTTTGTTTTATTTTATTATATTATATTATATTATATTATATTATATTATATTATATTATATTATATTATATTATATTATATTATATTTTATTATATTTTATTATATTATGTTACATTACGTTACGTTATGTTATGTTATGTTATGTTATGTTATGTTTTGTTTTATTATATTATATTATATTATATTATATTATATTATATTATATTATATTATATTATATTATATTATATTATATTATATTATATTATATTATATTATATTATATTATATTATATTATATTTGAACGTGGCATGGTTGTTGGTGCCAGACGAGCTGGTCTGATTATTCCAGAAACTGCTAATCTACTGGGATTTTCACGCACAACCATCTCTAGAGTTTACAGAGAATGGTCCGACAAAGAGGAAATATCCAGTGAGCGGCAGTTCTGTGGGCGCAAATGCCTTGTTGATGCCAGAGGTCAGAGGAGAATGGCCAGACTGGTTCCAGGCAAAAGTCACTCAAATAACCACTCGTTATCATAAAGCTTGAATCATCTCCGACTGGTTTCTTGAACATGAAAATGAGTGCCCTGTACTCAAATGGCCTCCACAGTCACCAGACCTCAATCCAATAGAGCACCTTTGGGGTGTGATGGAACGGGCATCATGGATGTGCAGCTGACAAATCTGCAGCGACTGCGTGATGCTCTCATGTCAATATGGAGCAAAATCTCTGAGGAATATTTCCAGTATCTTGGTAAATCTATGCCACGAAGGATTAAAGCAGTTCTGAAGGCAAAAGGGGGTCCAACACGGTACTAGTAAAGTGTACCTAATAAAGTGGCCGGTGAGCGAATTTTCAAAATGTCAATATTATTGTTATAGTATTCATAAGCATCACAAATTTTCCATGATAATCAAATCATGCTTTCTGAAGTATCGTGTGCCAGTAATGAAGCGAATGAGTGTGTATGGGTGTTTCCCAGTACTGGGTTGCAGCTGGAAGGCCATCCGCTGTGTAAAACATATGCTGCATGAGTTGGCGAACCCTGATGATTGAAGGGACTAAGCCGAAGGAAATGAATGAATGAATGAATGATCTACAAATACATGACAGCTATTTCAATTTGCAATATTTACTTTATTTCAAATATATTTTATTATCAGATAAATGCAGAATTGGTGAGCAGAAGAGACTCAAATCATAATAAAAATCTGAATATAATAAGAATTTGCAGTGATTATTCAATTAGCAGATGCTTTTATCCGACTCAATACAATTAAAGCGAGTTACAACTCAAATCATAATGGTAATTTGACTGCCTCACAGCTGTTTATTAAACGCACAGGTAGTTTTTGAGTGGATCTCCCGCTGAAACTCCCGCCGTGTGTGTTTTCTGGCATCAGTAAACAATTGCTGGTGTCAGGATTGAGCCACGGGATGAATAAATTACAGGGCACAGATGAACTGTTAATTGGTGCGCAGTTAATTAAAATGCAGAAGGGCTCTTGACCTATTGCTCATGAAGAACTGAAGCCTCGGCCAATCAGAGACAGACCTGCACTGACTTCCTGTCAGACCACATGCAAGCTGGGAAGGCTGAGACGCTTCATTTAAGGCACAGATTTGAGAGATTCTGTCTAATAACATCAAGTCTTATGTTTTGGATGTCAAATGAAAATCAAATGAAGGTGTTTAAATGTGCAAAACTCACTGTGAATGATGCTGCTTTATATTTAATATGTTTTATATTCTTCATTCATTCATTCATTTTCCTTCGGCTTAGACCAGGGGTGTCTAAACTCAATCCTGGAGGGCCGGTGTCCTGTATATTTTAGTTCCAACCCCAATTAAACACACCTGAACCAACTAATCAAGCTCTTCCTAGGTGTACCAGAGACTTCCAGGTAGGTGTGTTGAAGAAAGCTAGAGCTAAACTACGCAGGACACCGGCCCTCCAGGACCGAGTTTGGCACCCCTGGCTTAGACTCTTATTTATCAGAGGTCACCACAGTGGAATGAACCGCCAACTATTCCAGGATATACAATGTTTTACACAGCGGATGCACTTTCAGCAACAACCCAGAACTGGAAAATACCCATACACACTCATTCACACACACACACACACTCACACACTACGTGAAGTTTATTTATAAACTAATTTCGAGAGGATCACGTGCTTATGATTGACACGGCTGGCCCCGAGTCAAGCTAATGTATAAACCACCAATCAGATGATTTCTAGCTCAGGGAAAATTACCAAGCATGTTACCTTTAGTCATCTTCGTCTTGAAGAATCCCTCCTTGCACCCCCTCTCCTCCTCTTTTATAGGGCAGCACAGCGGCCCAGTGGCTAGCACTGTGGCCCCACAGCAAGAATGCCTCTGGCTCGGGTCTCTACCCGGCTGGACAGCATTTCCGTGAGGAGTTCATGTTCTCCCCGTGCTTGCGTGGGTTTTCCCCGGTTCCTCCGGTTTCCTCCCACCGTCCAAAATCATGAGACATAAGTAAATTGACTAAACCAAATCAGCACCATATTCAAATTTCTCCAGCAACACACCACCTTAGCAATCCTTAAGCAGCAGGAGGGGGGGGGGGGTTCTCGAGATCTACCTGAGCTCAAACTCCCTTCTCGCCCTGCAAACAGGAGGGAGCCAAAGGCTCGAGGATCTCATGAGCTCAGGGCTCTCTCCCAGGACAGCATGCCAAACTAGCTTATTACCAATCATCAGCTAAGTGTGAACTCTTGAAGGCCAGTTTAGTTCATCAATTCCCCTATAGCACATGTGTTTGGACTGTGGGGGAAAACGGAGCACCCGGAGGAATGTGCTTCCCACTGCGCCATTCAATGTATATTATTGAATTTATAAATGTTTTGACTTACATCCTTTGCAGTGCTTTATTTTTTTTTGCCTAAATTTATTTTTAACACAGGCTCATTCTGAAAACGTACCCCTGTATACGTTTCTGGAGATCGAGAGTTACGTTGGCAAAGATATCTATGGCTGCATTTCGTTTTTAAAACAAACGCTACCGAGCGGTATGATGATGTTCCTATTTGCGCTACCAGCTGACCACTTAAGGTTCCAGAAAAAAGCCCAAAAATAAAATAAACAAGTAAATAACAGGGTGAGAATGTGGTAAAATCTAAAAACGTGGTAAAAATCAGACAGCCGCGAGGGCTTTTTTTTCTGGATTGCATTTGAAAACACTGTTCTCGTTTGGGTCTAGGGAAGGAGGACGGTGGGTCATTCGGTCGGGCAGTCAGTCAGTCAGTCGACAGCGGCCTCTGGTAGATTTACGCGAGAACAGCAGGCGCGAATGACAACCGTGAGAGAAATTTGAGATCCCAAAAAGTGTACACAGCGTCCTCTGGTGGATTCGCGAAAACAAAAACTGCAAAAAAAAAAAAAGTACCTCCTGGGATGTATTTCGTGCTCTCCAAAAATCGTAATCAGAACGAGCCTGGGTTGTTTATTTTATTTCAATTCCGACTAATTTAATACTCAAATCTTGTTATTTTATTGTGATTTATATATTATTAATGTACGACAGCTATTTGAACTTGCGATATTATTTAAAATATGTGTTATTATCAAATAAATGCAGCCTTGGGGAGCAGAAGAATCAAAAATCAAGAAGCAAAAATCTGAATTTTGATCAATATCTGTGAATCATTATCAAACACAATACAATTTAGTGGAATGAACCGCCAACTATGCCAGGATATACGATGTTTTACACAGCGGATGCCCTTTCAGCAACAACCCAGTACTGGGAAATACCCATACACACTTATTCACACACACACTTATACACTACGGCCAGTTCAGTTCATCAACTCCCCTATAGCGCATGTGTTTGGGCTGTTGGGGAAACCGGAGCACCCAGAGGAAACCAATGCCAACATGGGGAGAACATGCAAACTCCACACAGAAATGCCAACTGGCCTAGCCGGGACTCGAACCAGCGACCTTCTTGCTGTGAGGCGATCGTGCTTCCCACTGCACCACCGTGACGCCTGTGGTTGTTTGTATATTATTAAATTTATAAATGTTTTGACTTACATCCTTTGCTTTATTTTATTTTTTTGCTTAAATTTATTTTTAACACAGGCCCATTCTGAAAACGTACCACAGTATACATTTCTGGAGATCGAGAGTTACGTAGCCAAAGATACCTACTGTATGGCTGCATTTCGTTTTTAAAACAAACGCTACCGAACACTATGATTATGATCCTATTCGCACTACCAGCTGACCGCTTAAGGTTCCAGAAAAAAGCCCAAAAATAAAATAAAATGGTGGCGCAGTGGGTAGCACAATTGCTTCACAGCAAGAAGGTTGCTGGTTCGAGCCTCGGCTGGGTTTGCATGTTCTCCCTGTGTGCTCCGGGTGCTCTGGTTTCCCCCACAGTCCAAACACATGCGCTATAGGGGAATTGGGTAGGCTAAATTGTCCGTAGTGTATGAGTGTGAATAAGTGTGTATGGGTGTTTCCCAAAGATGGGTTGCAGCTGGAAGAGCATCCGCTGCGTAAAGCATATGATGGATAAATTGCTGTGGCGACCCAGATTTATAAAGGGACTAATCTGAAAAGAAAATGAA
>NC_079452.1:26131828-26219328 GCF_903798145.1 Danio aesculapii | reverse complement strand
ATAATAATAAGAGAAACAGAGAGTGAGGAGCAGACAAGCAGAACAGCAACACGCTGATCACTTTATATGATCCGCATCCGCTTCACTGCCAGGACGTCTGAATATGACAAAAGATGAATCTAAAAGTCTCAAACAAAACAACTTTATTAACTAGTTATTTAGGAAAGCAGCTTTTCTGTGCTGTTTTGTTTCATGCATACACACTACCTGACAAAAGTCTTGTCTCCTATCTGAGTTTTAGGAACCGCAGATAATAACTTGACTTCTAGTTGATCATTTGTTATCAGAAGTGGTTCATATGAAAGGTAAAGGCCTCTAGATTACGCTTATTTGAGCACAATAAAATATGATCATGTCTTGATTATTGAATGATTTCATTAGGACAGTAAGGTCTGACTTTGCTTAGACAAAAGTCTTGAACAGAAATAATGTCCAGTCAAGAATATGTGGTCATGCTGCAGTGGAAACAGAATGAATATTGTGTCTGACTCCATCATGAGCTTGGAGGACTGCATCCATACATCTCTGCAATGACTCAAATCACTGATTAATAAAGGCATCTGGAATGGCAAAGAAAGCGTTCTTGCAGGACTCCCAGAGTTCATCAAGACTCTTTGGATTCATCTTCAATGCCTCCTCCTTCATCCTACCCCAAACATGCTCAATAATATTCAAGTCTGCTGACTGGGCTGGCCAATCCTGGAGCACCTAGACTTTCTTTGCTTTCAGGAGCTTTAATGTGGAGGCTGAAGTATGAGGAGCGCTATCCTGCTGGAGAATTTGCCTTCTCCTGTAGTCTGTAATGTAATGGGCAGCACAAATGTCTTGATACCTCAGGCTGTTGATGTTGCCATCCACTCTCCAGATCTCTCACACGCCCCCATACTGAATGTAACCCCAAACCATGATTTCACCTTCACCAAACTTGACTGATTTCTGTGTGAATCTTGGTCTATGCTGGTTCCAGTAGGTCTTCTGCAGTATTTGTGATGATTGGGATGAAGATCAACAGATGATTCAGCAGAAAAATCCACCTTCTGACACTCCAAATGATCAACTTGAAGTCAAGTTATTATTAGTTGCTCTTACAGCTGGGATCCACCACAAGACTTTTGTCAGGTAGTGTAACTATACCCTCACCAATACCACACAAGGACAAGTTCATACTCTCTTTTTTTTGACAGAAAATGACCCATGCTTCTCCTAAAAGATATTAAGATGATGTACAAGAGACATCATTGTGGAAAATATTTTTTCTTAGCTTTTGTTTACATTTTAAAATAATTTGACTGCATATTTTTATATATATATATATATGGCGGGATCAATTTTAGCGTGACGCCCCACCATGGAAGAATGAATGTAGTGGAAACCATTATATATATATATATATATATATATATATATATATATATATATATATATATATATATATATATATATATATATATATATATATATATATAGATGGTTTCCGCTACATTCATTCTTCCATGGCGGGGTGCCACGCCAAAATTACAGTTTCTCATCCAAAACATTCAGTCGTGTTTTTTTTTTTTTTAATTAGCAGGTGATAATCACACTAAACGTATTAAAGGTAAAAGGTGAGTGAATTATAACAGCGCTAACTTTTCTGTAACCGTAGTAGTGCTGTGCGTCATTTGTTTAAACCTTTAAGGTTACGTGCTGACTGACTGACTGACAGAAGCGTGATGCGTGAGGCCAGCAAACACGACATATAGCCGTTTCACTTCACTTCAGGACGCATTAATACCGCTCTGCAGGTCTATTGGAGACATTCGTATATATATATTCCTAGCAAATCTTATAAATGCTGGAGACATACTCGTTACGTAAACGCACTAAATCGCACTTCAGCAGCGTTTATTTGAGAGCGCACAAGAAGATCTGCCCTTGAGCAGCGAGTATTTGGGGGGTGGTGCAAGAAGTGCACGAGCAGCTTTACATTGTTGTATGTGTTACCGGCCTCAGATGTAGGGGATATCTGTGCCGGCAGCCAATGACACACAGGCGTTGCGCACTGTGGATCAGTGTATAAAACACGAGACGACAAAGAAGTTACGTCTTTCCACCGCAGCAGTCAGTTTATTACTGAGATATTTAACACACGTGTGTGTTTGCATGTGTATTTGTGTCTCTGTGAGTTTATACTTGTGTGTGTGTGTGCATTTGTGTGTGTATTTGTGTGTTTGTGTACATGTGTGTGTGTGTGTTTAATAACTTGCCAAAGCCTGTAATACGTGGATGTTTGCAGATCCTTTGGGGGGGAAATATTCACAGATTAACAGACTGACAGAAGGAGTCCAGGTACCGCAAAACTACTGACACAAGGGTCCGAAAAGTGGAGCTAGACTCCAGAGAACACAGTGAGTGTGCGCGCCTGTGTGACATTGACCTCAGGGCTTGTACCCTCTCTGGCCATCTGTGCTGACCAAGCTCATACACACACACGCACACACGCACACACACACACACACACACACACACACACACACACACACACACACACACACGCACACACACACGCACGCACACACACACGCACACACACACACACGATGACATTTGCAGCAGTTAAAGTGAAATTATTTGTGATTTCAGTCTGATCACATTCTAGTCAAAAACTTCCCTCTGACCTTTGAAGACGCAGAGATCCACACACACCTGACAGCACATTCAACACACACACACACACACACACACACACACACACACACACACACACACACACACACACACACACACACACACACACACACACACACACACACATACTGGTTTTTGTGAATTACCAGGACACTGCAGCCCAAACTGGTGTGTTGGTGTATTAGGGGGACACCCCTTTCCACTTGCTGTACAGAGATGTGGTGAAGATCAAAAAATCTATTTTGACCCATACAACACAGATTTCACTTTAAAGTTTGTTTACACAAAACACAATCTATAATGTAACAACCTGAAAATATACCCAATTATGAGGACAATTTATAATTTGACACACAAGCCCCGCCTACGACACAAAACTGTATTATAAAGACTAATGTGATTTCTAAGGACACTAGCTATACAACACACAAAAGTGTCATTTGAGTGTATTGAAGGGACATACCTGATCTATGAGGACCAATGGTTTAACACATACACAACAGTAAAGATTGTGTATTAAAGGGACATACCTGATCTATGAGGCCCAGTGGTTTAACACATACACAACAGTAAAGACTGTGTATTAAAGGGACATACCTCATCTATGAGGACCAATGGTTTAACACATACACAACAGTAAAGACTGTGTATTAAAGGGACATACCTGATCTATGAGGCCCAGTGGTTTAACACATACACAACAGTAAAGACTGTGTATTAAAGGGACATACCTCATCTATGAGGACCAATGGTTTAACACATACACAACAGTAAAGACTGTGTATTAAAGGGACATACCTGATATATAAGGACCAATGGTTTAACACATACACAACAGTAAAGACTGTGTATTAAAGGGAGATACCTGATATATGAGGACCAATGGTTTAACACATACACAATAGTATTAGTAATAGTATTTTATATTATTATAAAATATTGACAAGATTTCGCTAATATAACTAAGATTTAAATTTCACTTATTTTTTTAAGCAAACTAGTGCAATTACTAAGCTTAATTTGAGAAACCAATTAAGCTAATATTATTGAGGAAAGATGACTTCACGTTTATTTTAAGAAAATTCACTCAATTATGTGGATTTGATTGAGATGTTTGCATTTGAATCTCAACAACGGCAGTGATCAGACGACATTTTGAAGGAGCAGATCAACAGCGAGCATGTTAAGAGGTAAGCATTAACAGTTTATCATTTTATTGTCTTAAGTAGCCTAAGCTCTTTCAGGAAAGACACATGCTGTTCAAACTTGTTCAGGAGGTTAGTTTTTGCCATATGATGTATATAGGGATACACGGGTATTTTTAACCCATTCCTATTTAAAATTGATTTGCTTCAATATTCATTCTGAATTATATAATGAAATTGAACAAATTATTTGCATCGTAATATTTAACAGCAATGATCAGGCAACAGTTAAGCAGGGTGGACGAACAACAGTGAGCTTGTTAAGTGGTAAGTCTAAGCTAAGCTAAGTTAGCTAGCTATTCAATGGGGTTTATGCACAGCTAGTGCTTTTCCATTTCATAAGGTTCCTTTTACAGCATTGATGATGTAATGTAATGAACTGTGTTTATATATAATACTGTACATAAATACTAATATTTGTTTGCTTCATTTTTCAGATCAAAGAAAACGTTTGCAGTATTTTCCCACTAAAGAGGAGCAGTTTATTGAGGCAGATTTTGATAAAGAGAATGGGTGCCATACATCAGGTATTTTTAATAATGTTATTTGTGTATTATTATTATTATTAGGCAACATTACTAATTTCTACACTTTTTTTTGCATCAGACCTCACATTAAATCAGGGATGAATCGAGAGATGTCGTCCTCTGTTGCTGGTCTATCTGTATAAATAAGATGAAGAGCTCATCCAGGAGTGCAATGTAAGTGTCTCAAACCGTTTCAGATATTTACGATCTTCAGAAAACTGCACTTTATATTTTTGCATGCTTACAAAAAAATATATAGCTACATTGTTGAATGCACTATTCCTTGTATAAACATGGTTTGTTTTTATACATTTCTGTACACTAGTATACATTTAAACACCCTGTCCATTATAAGTCAAAATACTTGTGTACTTGTGTCAGTCAGCAACATCTACTCAAACATTATGAAGAATTACTGTTCACTGAGATACAAAGAAATGGTTTATTTCCTTAATAGATTTCCTTAATGTGTTTTAGTAAACATTTGAAATGTACAACTGCATAATTTAATAATGATAAACGTAATGTTTATTTTACAGTGTGGGAATGCACAGAGAATTGCTGTCTGTCAGAGGGATGACCAACCATGAGGACTTCTGCATTGTCTTGGAGGATAAGCGAGTCATGGCTAGCTTGGAAAATCTAGAATTGCTGAACTAGATTTATACAAATATTCTCCAAATAAAAATCACTTACAAAGAAACGAATATTAAATTTGACACAAATTCACTGCTAAAACCTTTTGGGGAAAATTTCAGTGCATTGACTGATTGATTGTGTTCCTAATATTTTGAGATATGGCTTTTATACTGGTTTTAGATGTTATGCAATACACTAATTCTGTCAAATTTTGTCTAAAATGTGACTGTTCCTATAAAAGAAACATTTGACAGAACATTTATTTTCCATGACATGGATAAAGGAATTTTTATCAGAGATTAACATTGCTGTAAATTTTATATAGATTTGTTTAACATATTGCACCATTTTGTTATCAGTGTAACATGTAATAAAATGATATTTGGCCAAAATGTATTGTGTATGTATTTCATTATACATTATATATTTTACACTTTATGAATGAGCAATTTTCATTAATAAATCTGAGTAAATGGTGATTTATTTGCATATATTATAAAAGCACATTTCACATGCTTCATTCAAGTGGTTTTTGTAAAAAAAAAATAAATATGAGTAAATGGTGGTGGATTTGCTTAAATTATAAAAGCACATTCTGCTTATAATTTTAAAATCTTCATCTATCACTCAAAAAAAAATTTAATTTTCACATGATTCATTCAAGTGGTTTTTGCTAAAAAAAATAAAGTCTTGAAATGTACTTAAAACTAATATGTGCAATTGTGTTACCACTATTTTTTTTAGTAAATAGCACATAAGATTTTTTACAGTGTATAACAGTATGCACAGTCTGTGAACAAGGAGCAAAGTTTAATTTTAACAACATTACAGTAGTTGGCCTTAATATTTTCCATCACAAGACCATTTTGTGTATCAAGAAACATTCTGTGTAGTGTAAAGAAAAAAACAAACGCTCTCACTCTAAGTGTAAAGAGGGGATCTTAAATATTTTAACTGTTCCTAAACATAACAGTTAAACTAAACATTGCTGAAAGCATATTGAATCCATCAACAAACTTCAACAGCAGAAGAATATTCCACTTATTAACAAAAAGAAAAAACAAAAACACCTAATGAGATGGTTTCTTTTTTAGGGTTAAGCCGCGATTCCTAACAAAATCCCTAATGTTTTGGAGTGTGTGAGTAGCCAAAACTGGATACTCAGCATTCTTGCACTGCTGGCATTCAATTTTAGTGGTGAGTTTACCCCCTGCTATGTGGTCGCGGAAGTGCCTCTGTACTGCTGCAATTTCAGTTGAAGACCAGGTTCGTTTCTGCTTCCTTTTAGCATCGTCCAGATTTTTTTCAGCAGAATTTTCGTGATTCCCTACAAAAGAGAAAAACAGGTTCCTGAACCCTGGGGTGAACACTATGACGACCAGAGCTCCTCTCCCTCTTTTCCCAACCAGCCACACTCTTACCAACCCTTGCTTTAGTCAAGTCTTATTGTATAGATCACTAATCCATAAGAGTAAAAAATTATGGGCTGCTTTTTTTATTAATCATGTTTGTTTTAGTAAAAGGAGCAATTTATTTATTAAGTTTTTTTGTTACATCCTTGTAAAATTGGTTTTAACTGTTGGCCCAATGTTACATTCCTCATATATCATATATCAAATTGTAAATAAAAGAATGAAATTAAAGACCTGACTTGGCCTGTCACTATTTAATTCGTTTAATTTGTCATGTTTAATTAATCATAAAGTCTTCTCAACACAGCGTTTCTGCTGCACGGAACAAAACTGCTGCAACTAAACAAAGTTTTGCAAACTGTGTGCTAGCTTAAAGTTCAGAGCTTATAATAGACATTTTCAATGTCTTTACTCTGGTCCAAAAAGAAAAAAAAAAACACTCAATGAAAATACCAAACAATTTTGTAATGTAGTTGATCACAAGTGCCTTTAACTACAGTTGTTCTCTTTAATAGGTAAATACTTAGCAATTTTTTTTTATTCTTATTTTTTATTTATGTATTTATTTATTATTCTGTTATTTATTTTCAGTGTAAAATTATTACTGGACTGGAAATGGACTATTAGTTGTTTATCATTATTTTGTGCTGTATTATTTGGTTACTGAGCAGCAATAAATAACACTTTAAAAAATAAGGAGTTTACACCTGATTTTCTTAACTAATAGTGTTTTGTATGAATTAATAAATAATAATCACTGTGATAACCGTGAAAAGTGATTATTCCTCAGACTATAATTGTACAACCAAATCTATAATCATTGTAGCCCTACCTGTCACAATAATCAATATATATCGACCTATCGCACAATAAATATACATGACCTCAATTTTTTGTAATGCAATACATCACCATTTATATTTACATAAAAAACACAATAACATAAATGTTAAATAGGGATTGTGTTTCTCAGCAATAGTGTTTATGTTATCTTATTTTTCAGAGGAAAAAAAAAGAAAAAATCTGTAGATGGAAAAATCTCCATAACGGTTCTATTTGTAAGAAAATGTGAATTTCTTGTTTATTCAAGTTTTTTAAGGCATCTAATATTTGGACACTTAATTTTCATGATCTAAATAATTTATGAATGAAATCTTTGTTCATCAATTGAAAGTGTGTGGCCTTCTTGCATTATTATGCTGTTATATTATGATTTTACATTCATTGGCATAAAACGGTCTTAAAATGTCAATAATATCACTTATTGCGATTATTTTATGGGGCAATATATCGACCAACAAAATGTTATCATGACAGGCCTATATAGATTAGTAGTTAAAAACATTTTATTTTCATCATACCTTGAGATGAGCCTCCAAAGGAAGTCTCGATATCTGTGAATAGACAAATAAAACCCTATAACAAACAGTAGTATTGCTTGGTCTGCATGAATTAAATTAAATCTTAATGGATATGCTGGCTGAGTGAGGTAGATGATCATACCATCTGAGGTGCCTGGTGGGTTCACAACAGGCTGCCTAGCTTTCTTCATTCCTGCAGTATGAATAGTATGGATCAGAATATAGGTTACTCAAACATTTCATAAATTATTCTACAAGTGGAAACTGTAAATCTGTAAAGCAAAAAAATCCTCCTTTATTATAAAACCAGCTAAAATGATTGATCTAAAGAATTCCCTAGTACAGTGTTCTTTCTTTTTATGATTGTGTGCTTTTACCAGGTTGTTCGTGCTCTTCCCTCCTGCTGTGATATTTGTCCTTCTTGCAATGATCTTAAAAAAAATACACATTCAAAACATGGAAACACTTCATGGCAAGTGTGAATCTCATGAATTATCAGGAACTAACACAAGCTCAAAGTCTTTCATTCATGACTTCATGGATGAAAAACACCTTAAGACATTAAGACGAGTACATCATCATGATTTATGTTTATTATGCACAATCATGATTTTCATTGTTCACAAAAAACAAGGTCTTTACTATACATTGTAGATAAACCTATGCTCATGGTACGTTTCAATTCAATTAATTTTAAATTATTAAATATAGAAATATAGAAAAATAATCAATATTACCTCATGCATGCATACAGGCTAGAACAGTATATCAATTAATGTGAGAACTGAATATGAGATATTAAGTATGTTCATGTCTTCTTCATAGTAGCCTATGAATATGTGCTATATATGGACAGAGCACAACACTGGCCAATCACAGCACAGAGTATGCGAAATTTGTTGACATCCAAATACAGCAGTCTTACATCCAAATACAGACTGTATATGTCACTCATTCTTTACACAGTGCAGAGATTGTGAATACAACGGCTAAACAAAAATTGTTTGCAACAAACAGTTTAAGCACAGGTAATTACCATTCTGATAAGCTGTCCCAACCAAAATCTCTCTGCACTGTGTAAACAAATAAGTGACATAATACTACTATGCTAGAGCATGTATTTGGTTTAGTCTGCACATGTTTTTTGACTCTCAAAGCCATGAGACCCATTGACTGCCATATATGACTGAAAGACTGCAGCGGTTTGAGTTAAAAATCTTTGTTTGTGTTCTACTCAAGAAACAAAGTCATCTACATCACTGACTCCTGGGGGTAAGCAGTTAAACATCACATTTTTATTTCTGGGTGAACTATCGCTTTAATAACACACTGTTTATAAGTATTCCAGTGGACCAAGTTACCACTTGAGGGGTCATACACAATGAGGTCATGAGAAATTAATGCTTAGTTAATGATGACTACTGTATTTGGATGTCAACAGAATTCGGTGTTGGGGGTCTGTCCTTTTACATGCAGGCTGCTATAAAGAAGACATATATACGTGCTCATCATTTATCATCATAACTCATCATAATTAATAAAAAACATTAGTTCTCACATTTAGTCTTACTAGATTGAAAAAATAATAATTCAGTACATGTACCATAAGCATAGCTTTACCTATAATGGATATTAAAAATCTTGTTATCTGTGAAAAAGAAAACATCATGATCATGCATAATAACCTATTAATCATGATGATGTACTCATCTTAGTGAATGTCTTAAGGTGTTTTCATCTATGACGTCATGAATAAGATTGTGAACTCATGCTAGTTCCTGATAATTGAGATTTTAATGAATGAAGCAATTCAACATTCTCTATTAATTTATGCATTAATTCATGGTAATTCATGTACCTGTAAATTTCAATGTCATTTACACAATATTATAATTTAAGAAATCAAAAGCAATCAAAACTGAATCTTAAACATTTATAACACTCATTTTGGTTTCAAAAGTATATATACTTTTGATATATGTGGGTTTTCAATTCAATTCAATTCAATTCCCCTTTATTTGTATAGCGCTTATACAATGTAGATTGTGTCAAAGCAGCTTCACATAAAAGGTCATAGTAAATAGGAACAGTGTAGTTCAGTTTGTAGTGTTTAAGTTCAGTTCAGTTGAGCTCAGTTCAGTGTGGTTTAATAATCACTACTGAGAGTCCAAATATTGAAGGGCAAATCCAACGATGCGGTTTGAAGTTAAAAAAGTTTTAGTATTGTCATACCTTTAGATGGGCCTCCTAAGGCAGGGTCTGTATCTGTGAATAGAAAAATAAAATACTATAACAAACAGCAGCAGTGTTTAGTCTATATGAATTATGCACACAAACCTTGGTGCAGTTGGACAAAACTTACACCGAACTTCTACCCATCCCCCACAACATGACAAAAGCAGTAAGTATGGGGACATATGACACACAAACCATGGTGCAGTCGGACAACACACACTGAACTTCTACCCATCCCCCACAACATGACAAAAGCAGTAAGTATGGGGACATATGACAAAAGCAGTAAGTATGGGGACATACGACACACAAACCATGGTGCCGTTGGACAAAACACACACTGAACTTCTACCCATCCCCCACTACATGACTAAAGTAGTAAGTATGGGGACATACGACATATGATACACATGCTAGCTCAGAATGAACCATCCTCCATACTATTGTAAATTAAACAATTCCTATGACTGATGATACATGGGGCAACTTAGATTATTGTTGGCATCAGAGGGCAACCAGATGAGACACAGGGCCCATGACTGATTTAAAGTATGCAGATAAAAAAATTGTTACCCATTCTCAGTGGGGAAAGTGCCCAATCAACACTGCTTAAAAAAAGTTGCCTGGCAAAATTGCTCAAAATGTTGTCCTGTGTATCATCAGCCTATCGCTGTCTTTCAATTCTTTAAGTTTGATTGTAATTAAAAATCACTGTTGTTGCCAACTAAAGAACATTTAATAAATAAATACTTATTAAATGCTCATTTACCTGTTGAGTGTTGTCATGACATGTCAGCTGAGAATCAGATGTTGTTGAGATCTGAAAAGGTTTGAGTACTGAACATTAATTTTGGATAACACGGCAACACATGGTGATGCTTTGAGTATCCAAAACAACTAATGTGAAAATTACATAATACAAGTGAATTCTTAGATCAAACAATTGTTAGATCAAATAATAGCTATCAAACATTACAGATGATTAGGACTGTGTGCTGCAATGAATTCTCACATATCCTGATGTGAGAATTCATTGCAGCACACAGTCCTAATCATCTGTAATGTTAAGGTAATGATTCTACATCATCTTACCAAAGTTAATGGAGATTTAACTACCTGTTGAGCATTAGAAACACACACTTACCTCCTTTGACCCATCTCCTGCTGCACAGCTGAACAAAGCATGCTCCTGTTGTTCAGTCTCAGAACAAACCTGTAAAATATGAAAGATTTGTGTAATCAGGTTAACAAAAGGTCAACTATACAATGCTATAAAACATTTATGGAAATTTTAAAGAAATCATACAGTTAAAGGATTTTGCATCATCTTACCAAAGTTAATGGAGGTTTAACTACACTGTAAAAAAATGGCCGTGTTTTCAACGGTAAAAAACTGTAAATATACTACAGTAAAAATCCGTAACCTGGTTAACGGTATGTTTCCTTAATATATACGGCGAATAACCGAAAATTGACTTTCCCAGTTCCCTGTATGGCACATCACTTTTTATGCTTTTTGTTGACATTATTATGGATCTTTGCAGTTGTTTCTCCATCAGTTATGTACATTAGAGATTTATGTTACATCTAATACTGATAAACAATGTTTATTTCATGACTTAAATTTTATTTGTGTTACCATACTGGTGTTTAGTAGCTGTTTGAATGACACTGAGCACCTTCTATATACGGACACTTTTCTGCTTGTGGGAAAAGTTGTTAGTGATGAGCTTTGGTTCATTAAGTAACTTACTCATCACCACCTGCATGTGGCTGTGTTAACATGTCTAACTGTGTAACAAAATATGTGTAGATGTTGGTAATTCAAAATACAGACATATTACCTCTATAAATTAATGAAATATGGTAGTTTACCATAAAAATGAGGAATTACTTTTACGGTGTGTACCGTATTTTTAACGGTAAAGTACTGGCAACCACAGCTGCGTTTTTTTTTACCGTAAATTTTACAGTGTACCTGTTGAGCATTAGAAACACACACTTACCTCCTTTGACCCATCTCCTGCTGCACAGCTGACCAAAGCATGCTCCTGTTGTTCAGTCTCAGAACAAACCTGTAAAATATGAAAGATTTGTGTAATCAGATTAACAAAAGGTCAACTATACAATGTTATAAAACATTTAAGGAAATTTTAAAGAAATCAATTAGTTCGACCTCAGAACAAACCTGTGTGGATTCTAAATCAAGTACTAACACTTCTCCACATGGTTGAAAAACTGTTTTTACTGTAAACTCTGTAAATGTCTTTAAATTAAAGTAAAAGGATTATTTCAATCTGTTAATACCTTTCATCTCCAAGGCCAGTCAGAATCTCAATAATTATACAATATCTCTTCCCCAGGACTTACCCCAGTCAGGGTAAAAGTTAAAACAATACTTAAAACATAGACAATTGTGTTACTCACCTTTAAATGAATTTATATATTTTATTTCAAATCCATCCTTATCTTTGAGCATGGATGAAAAATATGCAGCTTCATCTTTTGGTTTTAGTTTAGCCCTCCAGGACCATGTTGCTGCCATTTCCTGCAAAAGCCAGATGATGTATTTTGTCACTTTATGTAATTATAATAATTCTGTTTTTTTATCACTGACCTAATCAATTATGAGTTTATACTTTTATTTGCTGTAGAGGGCTTAAATATAATCAACAGGGATAATTCTGTACTACTTGCAGGTCAGTAAATAGCACCAGTGAAACAGGAAAAACATCTTAGACCTTACAAATGTGTTTAGTATTTTTAACAATCTGAAACATGCTGCTTTTCTACTTCTCAACTACACTGTGACTGTCACTAAAGGCAAACATTATGATAATAGCTATCAGACTTTTATATACAGTTTATAAAACCTCTACAGAGACCTACAGTAAGGCTAAAACTAACAGCCGGTCTGACAACACTGATTAATATTAATGCACAATTACAGGAATAACCTTCACAAAGAACTGTAAGCAATTAAAAAGGACCTGATTTGGGATCTGACACACAACATAGTTCACAATTAAACAGCTGTGTGCCCTAAAAAACATCAAGTTCACCATTCCCATATGAAAACTACTGTAATGGACTACTGTACTATAGTAAACTAGAGTAATAATCCTAGATACAATAATGTTTTTTAAACTTACCATAGTAAAAATTAAAGAATACTATGGTTTATCAACTCACAAATATTACAGGATACTGAAGTGCATTAACAAAGTGTAGTAATCACTATAACATACTGCAGTAAACTCCAATTTACTACGTCAAATACTACAATATTTTTCCATGTGGCCTTTCGTACATTAACCCAATTATCACTGAACTGCCCAGATAGCAAAATAAATTTGACCTCAATCTGGCATCACGAGTTATTTAGCCATTAACTTTTAAACCCAAAATATACATAATACAAGCGATTTAGTTATTGATTATATGTATTTGTCAGACTAGTAAGTTAATTGTTAATTACTTATACATCCTTATATTCCTTATAGGTCGTGATAAAACGCTAGATAAAAGCTTACAAACGTGACCAAAACTAGCCTGTTTAACTGCTTTATAACGTTAACTAATATAATATAAGGTTTTATTGTTTATTGAGTTTTATCATCAATCTTACCTTAAGTGTCTTCAGAGTGGCGCGCTCATTATCTCAGCCGGAAGTGACTCGGTCGGAGGTGGAGGAGGTGGAAGAAAATGATTCCAATGATATTGCTTCTCTGTGTTTTAATTTTTATTGTTGTGGTGTGGACTTTGTTATTCCTTTATATTTAGAACGATTTTACAAACATATCTTTATCGTTATCGTCCTTTGTGTGAATAGCGTAAAACACAGCGCTTAGACAAAACCCGAATTTATGAGGACTTCTCACCCGTCAGCCAATCAAAACCCGCGATTCCATACACACATGTGAATATTCATAAGGAGGTCCAGTACCAAGACCCACCTACAGGGGCGCAGTTCCGATACACACTGTTAACACAAAGTCTGATGATTGTGAACTATATGGACTTTTGGAGAAAATTTGAATTTGAGCTCCTTACACATGTAGAAGCACTTCTACATTGCTTGAATTATGAGGACACCGGCACTGTCCTTATAATAAAAAATGTCCTCGTAGTGTGGCGTGTATTCATATGAAATGACCTCTCAAATCACAAAAACCCACACACACACACACACACACACCTTTATAGCTTTAACTTGAAGAAAAACACACTCACCTGCACAACAAACAAGTAGCAAACCCAAATGAGACACAATATTTGTGTGTAAAGTGTGTGTGTGAAAAGTGTGTGTGTGTTGCATGTGTGTGTGTATAACTAGGGAGAGTCCCTGAAAACCACATATTCAACTGTGTGTGTGTCTGTTAGTATCAGTGTGGGTTTGTTTGTGTGTGTTTGCGTGTGTGTTTCAGTGTGTGTTTGTGTGCATCAGTGTGTGTGTGTGTGTGTGCTTGCATGCATACTCACACACACACGCATACACGCACACGCACACACACACACACACACACACACACACACACACAACCTCCGTGAGACCTGCTTTTCACGCACCATCAAACCTGTCAGCGCTCAGCTACAGATACTGCTCTATACACTAGCTTATGACTGTGTTTCAGTGTGTGTGGCTTAAGTGTGTGTGTGTGCGTGTGTGCGTGTGTGTGTGTCAATTATAGTACTATATATATATATATATATATATATATATATATATATATATATATATATATATATATATATATATATATAGTAATAGTAATAGTAATATAGTCCCCATGCTCTGTAATATATATATATATATATATATATATAGTTTTCAAAATTATATTTACTATTTTCACAAGTGTATATAACTACTACTGTAAGAAAATATCAGCATTCGGTACATACTTTCAGTATTACCTTTGCTTGAACTGACCCAGTCTAATCCTGTTTATATGAAATGAACCTGCTCCCTAGCAGGTTTGAGCTACCAGAACTGTTGCTATGACAACAAGTCTCAGATGAGTTTCAAAGAACTAAACGATCCTGGATCATGTCAAATCGACAATAACCAAATCCAGCTAATTGAGTAATCCACATACGAAGAACGGACCCCTGATCTTTAAAGTGAAATATCTCAACAAAAACAGGAGGAGGCTGAGAAAATGTTCATTTCTGTTGGAAATTTCAGACGGCACTTAGAGGTTTTTGCATCTGAACTCATATATAGTTCATATATAGTAAGACTCCAAAATATGCAGTCAAAGCACTGATCAGAACTGAACATAAACTATACACAAAACATTAATTAACAGCACAGGCTAAGATACATGTGCCAATTAACCCTAATTACTAGCAGAGCATGAGTATTGTTTTTGTATTTGCATTCAGTTCTGGCGTTCAGAGGCGTTTAAAGTGCACTAGCGTGATTTACGAGACAAAAGTCTGAGCGCTGTGGAAAAGTGTTTGATGGCCTGTAATTGTCACTCAGAAGCTCTGGATGGTTTCTCTCCGTGTGATGATTGTCTGACTGTGTCATAATGAGGCGAATTATTTCCGTCTGTGATCCCCGACGGGAAAATCATCCTCTCTTACAGCTCTCAGATCAGCTACAGCACAAATAGAGTACTCCATTACTACTTACTGACTAGTGCACTTGCTGTTTTAATACCTGCAGGAAACGGGCCTTTCTTATTTAGAGTTTCTGTCCTGTCTCTTGATCTTCAGTGGTAATTGGATGTGTTTGTGGTGCATCGTCCTCATGTGAAGCTCTGAGAAACACAGGTGACCTTTTCCTTCTGTTCACCTGCTGGATCTGCAGAAGGTCATTCTTCATGCACTCACAACAATAACTCCCTGCTCTGTAAGCAGGTGTTTAGTATGCCTTGCATTGCAGATTTGGCTCTGTGCATATAGTTTTTTTATGTCATATTATGGACAGCACTGTGTTTATGAGAGAAGAGCATTAAAATCATCATGCATGAGTGGCTACTTTCTGGCCACTTTATTAGGTACACCTTTCTAGTACCGGGTTGGACCCCCTTTAGCCTTAAGAACTGCTTTAATCCTTCATGTCGTAGATTCAACAAGGTACTGGAAATATTCCTCACAGATTTTGCTCCATATTGACATGATAGCATCACACAGTTGCTGCAGATTTGTCGGCTGCACATCCATGATGCCAATATCCCGTTACACCACATCCCAAAGGTGCTCTATTGGATTGAAATCTGGTGACTGTGGAGGCCATTTGAGTACAGTGAACTCATTGTTATGTTCAAGAAACCAGTCTGAGATGATTCACGCTTTATGACATGGCGTGTCCTGCTGGAAGTAGCCATCAGAGATGGGGACACTGTGGTCATAAAGGGATAGACATGGTCAGCAACAATACTCAGGCAGGCTGTGGCGTTGACATGATGCTCAATTGGTACTGATGAGCCCAAAGTGTGCCAAGAAAACACCCCCCACACCATTACCCCACCACCACCAGCCTGAACCATTGATACAAGGCAGGATGGATCCATGTTTTCATGTTGTTGATGCCAAATTCTGAGCCGAGCATCCGAATGTGGCAGCAGAAATGGAGACTCATCAGACCAGGCAACGTTTCTCCAATCTTCTATTGTCCAGTTTTGGTGAGCCTGTGTGAATTGTAGCCTCGGTTTCCTGTTCTTAGCTGACAGGAGTGGCGCCCGGTGTGGTCTTCTGCTGCTGTAGCCCATCCACCTCAAGGTTGGACGTGTTGTGTGTTCAGAGATGCTCTTCTGCAGACCTCGGTTGTAACGAGTGCTTATTTGAGTTACTGTTGCCTTTCTATCAGCTGGAACCAGTCTGGCCATTCTCCTCTGACCTCTGGCATCAACAAGGCATTTGCGCCCACAGAACTGCCACTCACTGGATATTTCCTCTTTGTCTGACCATTCTCTGTAAACCATAGAGATGGTTGTGCGTGAAAATCCCAGTAGATCAGCAGTTTCTGAAATACTCAAAGCAGCAATAACCATGCCACGTTCAAAGTCACTTAAATCCCCTTTCCTCCCCATTCTGATGCTCGCTTTGAACTGCAGCAGATCGCCTTGACCATGTCTACATGCCTAATGCATTGAGTTCCTGCCATGTGAATGGCTGATTACAAATTTGCCTTAACAAGCAATTGGACAGGTGTACCTAATAAAGTGGCCGGTAAGTGTAATTAACCAGAAACTAAGCCTTTTTTTTTGCACTGCAGGGCATGATAAACAGAAAAATGACAAATTGTAGCTCTTCCCAAGAGAGAAAACTACCTAGGCCTGTAACGATAAGGAATTTTTGGTGCATGATATATTGTCACGATAAGCAACATTATTGTCATTTTGAGATAATTTGATTATATAATAATTATATAACAGCATTATAGTCCAAATAGCCATAAACACTTTAAAATACTTAACATTCTTAAGGTTATTTAGATTCTATATTTGATGTTGAAAAGGTAAATGTCCTATTATATATACTGTTAAATCTCCTTTTAGGTAAATGTCCAGTTATACACTTTGACACCAGTGAGGTAGAATGTAAATGTCATTGTATAAATGACTCATTATTACTGAAAACAAGACAATATTTTTTGTTTGTCTATAAAATGCAAAAAACAAGACAAAAACACCCTGTTTGCCTGAAAAAACCACCCTTTAAACACCCTTCAAGAAGAACCGCACAAGCATCGTGAGTCATAAAACCAGCGGCGTTCTCACATTTCAGAAATAACTCGAGAGGTGTTGACACATTTCTCATAATTACACCACGAGTGAATTACACCTGAAAGTGTCTGGATTTCTTGAAGCGGATCTGACATTTCGCTGGATCATGGAGTGGATCTCTGACCTCAGTGGCTTTTAAAGGCAGAGAGCTGCTTTGTAAATGCGGGAGACAAATGCCACGCTCACACAACCTCCAGCGCTCGGTTCAAAGGCTCTTCAAATATTCATAACCGCTCCGTCAATAAAATCATCCTCAATTGTGCTCCAACCGGGGCAGAAACAGCATGTAAATTGCTTTTATCATGGCCAGAAAGAATGACAGGCTCTCACTTTGTATCATAAGCAAAATACTATAGTCATTTATAATGAATACTATAGTGTTTTTCAATCATACTATAGTAAAGTGTAACACACACACTCATACACTACGGCCTATTTAGCTTATTCAATTCCCCTACAGCGCATGTGTTTGGACTGTGGGGGAAACCGGAGCACCCGGAGGAAACCCACACGGGCAGAACATGCAAACTCCACACAGAAATGACAACTGACCCAGCCGGAACTCGAACCAGTGACCTACTGTAATATAATTTAGTTTTTACTATAGTAAACTGTGGTGTGTTGTAGTATAACATGGCATTTAGTTGTAGAATATAACAGTATTGAGTTATTTGCAGGGGCGTGGCGGACATTTTAAAAGTGGGGGGGACAGTTGAATGAGATTCAATATTTTACATTCATATAATTATTAATCATCTGTTTCTAAATGGTCTAAAAAAGTGAGGGGGACGTATCCCCCTGTCCCCCCCGGTTGCTACGCCCCTGGTTATTTGTGTACTGTATATAACTATAGTTGTGTTACCCTATACACGAAAAAAAGAACTGATGGAAGCATATAAAATCGTGTGTGCATAGTCTCCATTATTATTATCATCATTATTATATATATTAGTGGAGGGTAAACAGTGCTCCTCAATAATAATGTCTAGTTTTGCTTGCTAGTTTTGTTCGGTCGATGAACTTATCAAACATTCACCGCTGCTGCACATCTAGATGTTCACGTTATGATTGTTTATATAGCACATTAACATATAGCACACATAGCTAGGCCTGTATATAATCTTTATTAGTGCTGTCAAATTAATTTTTCGAGAGACACTCAAATACATCACATGCGCTGTGTATGCAACGTCTATAAGTCATGTAAAACAATAAATTGCAAACTGAAATAAAAATATTATTTGATTATATGGTTTGGAATTTGATTATTTAGCGTTTAGTTAAGAATTTTAAAGGATCACAAGAATTTGCGAATGTTGATTTTGCGTTGATTCAGTGATCGCGGAATCATGAAAAACTAGGGGGTCTGTTTATTATGATGCGATTTACAAGAAAAAACTGCAGGTTTAAGGAAAGTAGTGGAGTTAAAGTACCAATACAACACTAAATATGTTCTCAAGGGAAAGTAAAAGTACACATTTTTAAAACTACTTAGTAAATTACAATTCCAGAGAAAAACTACTCAATTACAGTCATTTGAGTATTTGTAATTTCTTACACCACTTGAAAACAACCCATGGTAATATAAACAAATGACCCACTAGTGTAGATTTCTACAACTATAGGCAGGGTCAGACGAAATCTGCGGATGTTTTTTGCTATTTCTGCCTAGAATTTTAGTAAAAATCTGTGGATTTCTGCTGAATTATTTTGGGAGTTTCATAACTAAAACCTTAACATGTGAAATAAAAAATAATATCTTTTTAACTTTTATTTAATGTTTAAAATGTAAATCCAATTAGATTCACTTCATTTGGTAAACAAAGCAAGTCTCTCATATAATATCTCTACTAAAATTACATTATCAGCTCAGCAATGCTTAATTGTCAGCATGAAATAGACGTTTTTAAACAATTCACAATTATTTTTTTTTTCAATAAAAATGACTGATTTTGTGGAAAAATTCTCAGAAATTTACAGACAATTTTGCGATTAAAAAAACACATATATAAAATGTATATAATAAATATCTAAAATATAAAAAATTATATGTATTTACCACAATTTTTAAAACTACTAGTAAATTACAATTCCAGAGAAAAACTACTCAATTACAGTCATTTGAGTATTTGTAATTTCTTACACCACTTAAAAACAACCCATTGTAATATAAACAAATGACCCACTAGTGTAGATTTCTACAACTATAGGCAGGGTCAGACGGAATCTGCGGATGTTTTTTGCTATTTCTGCTGAGAATTGTGTTAAAAATCTGTGGATTTCTGCTGAATTATTTTGGGAGTTTCATAACTAAAACCTTAATATGTGAAATAAATGCTATCTTTTCAACTTGTATTTAATGTTTAAAATGTAAATCCAATTAGATTCACTTTATTTGGTAAACAAAGCAAGTCTCTCATATAATATCTCTACTAAAAGACAGAAAATATTACTTTATAAACTGTATTGTGCATAAATCAGATGAACATTTTCATATTAGTCAATAATATTACTGTAATTAATTAAAAAAACTGAATAAATATAGATTTACACACATTTACTCAAGTAAATAAACAGAATTAATGATGGGTTAAAAATCTGCAGGAATCTGTGGAAAATCTGCGCGCGCAGATTCCGTGTGGGCCTAAGGGTACATTATCAGCTCAACAGTGCTTAAATGTCAGCATGAAATAAACGTTTTTAAACAATTCACAATTATTATTTTTTTTGCAATAAAAATGACTGATTTTGTGGAAAAATTCCCAGAAATTTGCGGACAATTTTGCAATTAACATATATATAAAATATAAAAAATTATATGTATTTACCACAATTTTAAAACTACTAGTAAATTACAATTCCAGAGAAAAACTACTCAATTACAGTCATTTGAGTATTTGTAATTTCTTACACCACTTGAAAACAACCCATTGTAATATAAACAAATGACCCACTAGTGTAGATTTCTACAACTATAGGGTTTATTATCAGCTCAACAGTGCTTAAATGTTAGCAGAAAATAGACGTTTTTAAAATTTCAGCACCGATAGGTTTACATTTGACAACCCTAGTCTGCAGTGATGGTCACTGAAATCTTGTTATATTGTCAAAAACAAAAAGCCCCCCTGTTAAAAAGAATCACATTTGTTTTATATTTCCCAAAGGTCAGACTTTGGGTTTCTGGACCCAAGTGGACCCATGAAGACCTCTACAACATTGCATTCATGATTGCAAAACTCTAAGTTCACAGCTTCATGGTGCAGAATCCTGACGAAAGTTTGTGATTACATGAATAACAGGGGAGATCAGAGCCACGGACCAGCGCTTCTCCATTGAATCTCCAGGGAAAAAATAACACAACAGAAGCTCCCCGTCTCATTTTACAGGCTCTCTGTCATGAGAAAGGAGGATCCACAAAATAACATCCTCTCTCCCTGCGCTGTTTTTCTCCACTCGTCTGTAACCGGCATGCATTCATAATCCTGCATTTCATCATTAACGCTTTAAACATTTCCATCCACACAAAGGGAATAAACACACAACAAAAAAGTGCAATCTGCAAATGAATGCCACAGCGAATGCTCAGATATTAGAACGGGATTCAATTATAAGATATACGCTTTGGTAAAACACACTTAGGAAGCCATGAAGTTTAATGGGAAAACAGGACGGCAAATTATTGAGCTATTGGTTTTACGATTCTCGCTTTGCGTCTGGTCCGCTGATGCAGGGTTATTTTGGTCTTATCGTCGTATTGAAGCTTTCCAGAAAGAATAAAAAATCATTAGCACTCGCTGCATTCGATTATGAGAGCACACCTCCATGAAATTACAGATTGTATAAATGCACTCAGCTTTCCCCATCAATCCAAAATGAGGCTGATTATATTTATAGGATGCCTCGTCCAAAACTGATAATGCTTCCCGCAGAACTCAATTTGAATAGAATTTGATAGCAAAAAACATGTGTGGAATGCTGTAAAATATCTGCTAATTAACATTCATTCATTTTACTTCAGCTTAGTCCCTTATTTATCAAGGGTCACCACAGCGGAATGAACCACCAACTATTCCGGCATATGTTTTACGCAACGGATGCCCTTCCAACTGCAACCCAGAACTGGGATACACACTCAAATACGCTACAATGGATTTAGTTCATCAATTTCCTTATAAGGGAATTACCAATCCATGTCACACATGACGTCACACGTGTTCAGCCGCGCATATCGGTTGCAAAAAAAGACTTTACAGATGGCTACAATAGCAAACATGTCATGTTATGCGATAGGAGGCCAAATTCGAAGAGCTGAATGGAGTGAGGACCTAATTAAAATTGCTGGACTCTGCAGTTTTCATGTCATATCAGGTAAGTTCACGTTATGCTGAATCGGACACATTACTTGTTTTTGATTGCAGCAATGATTTCAGCGAAAACAGTTACAGTACATACGGTTAATTAAACTGCGGACACTGAAATGTAAAAATCTAAGTTCACATACCCTGTAGTACAGGGGCAGTTCGCTGTCAGAATGCAGTTGTTTTGCTTGTTGATGATTACCCAGGCCTTGTACAGTTCTGTCTTCTTTCCTTAGGCCCTATCATACACCCGGCGCAATAAGGTGTAAGACGCTTTTCTACGACATGTTGCAATTTTCAGACCAATGCAACCTTAATTTTCCCGTTTTCCGCCATATTGTTTAAATAGCAAATCCATTTGCGCCACTTTGTGGACTCATGGGTGTTTCGGTCTAGAAAGGAGGTGTGTTAAGGCGCATTGTTGGAGCGTTGCTATTTTGAGGAACTAAAATAGAGCTGAGAGCTGGTCTAAAGTAGAGCGCAGAGCGCATTAGTTGTGCGCCTCACTTAAACATTGCTTAAAACACACAGGATGTACAGCAATACGCATATGTCTTTACAAATGAAAAAGAATTAAAGGATTAAAATATTTAATAATGAATATTTCCTACATTAATCTAAAAACTATACTTTCATGCCTTCTTCACCTCGGGAGGCTTTTTTCAGTTTATTCACGACAATTAGTTTTTGTATAATGTTATTATTATTAGCAGTAGTATTTATTATCTGCATATTTATATTTGTTTTATTAAAAACAAGCTTAGATTTGTCCACCTGTCAGGTTTTGGACCATATTGGGCATAGGACGTGTCTTTGGATATAACTCAGTTATAACCCAGTTATTTGACTTTTGACGACACTTCATATTGTTCATTTATTCGTTTGCTGGAAATTAGAACTGAATTTAGAAATAGTTTTGAATCAAATCTTTGCGCTTAACAAACAAAATTAACTATGTACAGGCTAATGGATGTCTTCAGTAAGTGCCTCCAACATGTTTCCTCATCCACAAAAGAGAAAGTGAAAGTAAAGAGGCTGAATGGAGGAGGCTCGTTCTTTATCCTCGCGCTGCAGATGCTCTGTTTAACTGTTTTCTCACTAGTGAATCGTTCAGTTTTTACTCTTACAAAGTCCACCATGTAAATAGCAAATGCACCATGGCGTGACGCAACTGACTATTAAAGGGAATGGGAGATGAGACTCTGATTGGTTTATTCTCAAAACACACTTATAACTCATTAAGGGAATAAGCTCAACCCTGTTAGACCATGCGCCAAAGCGCAGAGCATATTTTTCTGTCTGAAAAGTGGATTCATACATCCCCTTAATGCTTTTGCACCCTGTGGTTAGACTCTATGCCTAGACTGGTAAAATAGAGCCCTTTGTCTTTGGCTAGGCAGAACCTCGATTTATAGCACTACAAAGTTTTGAATCTGGTAATCCTGGAGCATTATTTCTTGCACATGACCACACAGAACAACATTGTAGGCATCCAAAGACTTGTAGATCTTTAACTTCTCTCTTGTAAAATCTCTTGGAGTTTTAATGAGACAGTTGTATATTTGGGACTGGATGCTTGGTCATTTCATCTTATCCAATATCTATTGGGAGGGTGCTATCACAAATAGATCAGTCAGACTAACGCCGCTCACTTTAATGTTAATTTTGCAGAATAACTGAGTTTATCACTGGGTGACGAGCTGTTATAATACACTGAAAGCATTATGTAAATAATATATATAATATGTGATCAATATAACTTATTTCTAAGACAACAACAAACTCTGTACCGCATCAGATGTCATTCCCTCGCTGTAAATGCTAGCTCTCCCAGGGTTTTTTTCTGCAACCTCGCTGCGACCGCATCCTGAATGTTTACAATCAAGGTAATTCATCTATAGTGCATATGTTTGGACTGTGGGGGAAACCGGAGCACCCACGCCAACATGGGGAGAACATGCAAACTCCACACAGAAATGCCAACTGACCCAGCCGAGGCTCGAACCAGTGATCTTCTTGCTGTGAGGCGAACGTGCTATACATTATATATATATATACTTTTTTTTTTTTCATTGTATCCATCAATTTATTTTCCAGTCAGGAACGAAGCCAATGGGTCACACAAATGCCCCGTCTCTCCCCTACAGCGCTGTTTGGTCCCCGTTGACCCTTATTCTCCATAAAAAGCCATTTAATTGGGGAAAAAGCACCAATCTCTATCTTCTGGGTCACCGGAGAGCAGGTTTTGCCACCAGCAAGCCGGCAGGTTCTTTTATCCGGTGCTCAGATGATGAGGATTTATTGCAAATGAGGCCTAAATCCTTGCGTTGGGGTGTGTGTGCGCGCGCCACATTTATTCCCTCTCACGCACATCTGATAGTTTTTGTAAAGCGCGGGAGGTTATCCGTATAACACAGCGTTCATTTGACACCGACCGACAATCTGCGTCCTCCATCTCTCGCAGTGCATTATCAGCCTCCGTTTAACAGCCTGAACGATAGGCGTCGAGTTACAACAGCCGCGGGACTAAATTACCTGCATTAGTAACAGCAAAGGGAGAATCAATCAGACCCAGGCTTATAATCAATAGATAACGCTAGCGCCGTCTCATGAGGGAAAGAATAGAGACCTGTGCGGAATGGAAATGCTTCAGGAGCATTTACTATGATGTTAATGCTAGCTGGCGATGAAGCGTTTGCCAATATTTATTCGTGTTGAAGGGATAGTTCACACACAAATGAGAATCTACTCACTATTTATGCACTCTCAAGTGGTTTTATTTGTTTGGGAGCTTCCTTCTTCTGTTTAACACAAAATAATATATTTTAAAGACAGCTTAGTATACCAAAATAAATTATTTATTCGATTTACACCGATTTCTTTAAAGGTAAGTGGTTGCAAACAATTTATTTGGGCTAAATTTAAACAAACAAATTACATTTAGTAATGTTAAACAATAGAAGTAAATGGTTACAAGTTTCTAGCTTTCTTCAGGTGCACGTGAATCATTTACAGTAGGTGTTATGATTCAGTGATTCAATAAACTAAGTAATTCATGACCAAATCAAATCTTTTTATCCAAAGATTTGTTTAAAGGAACAGTTCACCCAGCTGAAAACCTGTAACCATTGACTTCCATAGTAGGAAAAACAAATGCTATGAAACGGCAACGGTGAAAAACATTCTTCAGGTGTATGTGAATCATTTACAGTAGGTGTTATGATTCAGTGATTCAATAAACTAAGTAATTCATGACCAAATCAAATCTTTTTGTCCAAAGATTTGTTTAAAGGAACAGTTCACCCAGCTGAAAACCTGTAACCATTAACTTCCATAGTAGGAAAAACAAATGCTATGAAACGGCAACGGTGAAAAACATTCTTTAGGTGTAAGTGAATCATTTAGGTGTTATGAACCAGTCATTGATTCATTTACAGAACTCATTCATGGCCAAATCAAGTATTTCTATCCACAGATTTTTCTTAAGGGACAGTCCATGAAAACAATGACCATTAATTCATCATTTACTCACTCTCGTGTGGTTTTAAACCTTAATTTTTTTTGTTAAACACAAAGGAAGATACTTTGAAGAAAGCTTAAAACCAGTAACCACTGACCTCCACAGTTGAACAAAAAAACTAATGCTATGGATCATGGTTACAGATTTTTAGCTTCCTTTAGAAGTGAATCATTTATAAGATATGAAGGAGCCATTGATTCAATAAATAATTCATGACTTAATCAACTCTTTTTTAAATCAAGAGATTTGTTCAAATTTGTTCACTGGTTCAGTGACTCTACGTGCAGGTTATTAAATGTAGTCACGATAGCAGGTGATCTAAGTGAATCATTCAGGTGTTGTGAATGAGTCATTGATTCATAGATTCAATAGACTAAGTCTATTCTAAGTCTATTTATGACCAAATCATGTCTTTTTATCCACATTTTTTTATAAGGGACAGCTCACTTAAAAAAATGTACATTAATTTATCATTTACTCCACCCTTGTGTGGTTTTAAACCTTGATTTTTTTTTCAATAAACACAAAGGAAGATATTTTATTTATACCAATCAAATCTTTTCATCCAAATGTTTGTTTAAATCTGTTTATTCTTTCAATGACTTCTTGTGCCAGTTAAAAAAAGTAGTTATACAGACAGGTGGTGTAAGTAAATCATTTAAGTGTCATGAGTGAGTCATTGATTCGTTGATTCAGTAGACTAAGTTAATTATGATCAATTAAGTCTTTTCATGCAAACATTTGTTTAAATCTGTTCAATGTTTCAGTGACTTCTTGTGCCGGTTAAAATAGCAGTTTTGTGAACAAGTTGTGTGCGTGAATCATTTAAGTGTTATGAGCAAGTCATTGATTCAATAAAGTCATTCTTAACCAAATCAAGTTTTATTCATCAAAAATCTGTTTAAATCTGCTCACCTGTTTAGTGACTCTTTCTGCAGAGTAACTGGTGAAGATATGAGAGCAGATTGTGACAAGTGAATCATCTGTGTTTTAAGTGAATCATTAATTCATTGACTTAATTGACTGAGTCGTTCATGTGTCAGCAAATCAAGATTGATTCTTTTATTGTTATTTGCATGTCTATATATTCTTTGTGCCTTTTTGGAGATGCATTAAACATGTTTCCCCAGCAAAAATATGCATTATACTGAATAACTTGATTCTTTCTGAAAGTTAGATACTGTAATTATACTGGCAGGTGGAGGAGAGTGAGTCAACTGTGCATTATGAGTGATGAGTGAATTCGAATGAGTCATTCATGACCAAGTCAAGTCATTAATACACTGAATCATAGATGTACTTCACCAAATCTGTCTTAATATCCTGTTTTTGAGTGTTTTCCCAACAGCAAGACTTGTTTAGATTGGTTCAGTCATTTAGTGAGTCTTCTGCAGGTTACATACAGTTCTATACTGTTATTTTAGGCTGACAGATGGTGATAAGTGAGTCATCTGTGTGTTGAGTGAGTCACTGAGTCATGACTCATGACTGAATGAAGTCAGTTTCTTTTTTTAAAATGTTCATGTTTGTATCTAAGTGTATGTGTGTATATGTGTGTGTGTGTGTATAGTTACAAAAACAATGCAAAAATAGTACTTTGCATATTTATTTCATATCAGTTATTTTTTATTTTTAGAAATTTTAAATATTATAATATTATAATATTATTTTAGTATAATAATAACAACAACAACTATTATTATTATTATTATTATTATTATTATTATTATTATTATTATTATTATTATTATTATTATTATTATTATTATTATTATAATTATTATTATTAGTTTTAGGAACAGCAAATAATAGCTTGACTTCAAGTTGATCATTTTAGTATCAGAAGTGGCTCATATAAAAGGCAAAGACCTCTAGATTACGCTTATTTGACCACAATAAAATATGATCATGCCTTCATTATTGAATGATTTCATTAGGACAGTAAGGTCTGACTTTGCTTAGACTAAAGTCTGGTCACTGAACAGAAATAATGTCCAGTATAGAATATGTGGTCATGCTGCAGTGGAAACAGAATGAATATTGTGTCTGACTCCATCATGAGCTTGGAGGACTGCATCCATACATCTCTGCAATGACTCAAATCACTGATTAATAAAGTCATCTGGAATGGCAAATTGCAGGACTCCCAGAGTTCATCAAGATTCTTTGGATTCATCTTCAATGCCTCCTCCTTCATCTGACCCCAGACATGCTCAATAATGTTCATGTCTGGCATCCCTTGTGGTTTGTAATGTAATGGGCATATGTCTTAATACCTCAGGCTGTTGATGTTGCCATCCACTCTGCAGATCTCTCGCACAACCCCATACTGAATGTAACCCTAAACCATGATTTTTCCTTCATCAAACTTGACTGATTTCTATGTGAATCTTGGCTCCATGCGGGTTCTTCTGCAGTATTTGTGATGTTTGGGATGCAGATCAACAGATGATTCATCGGAAAAATCCACCTTCTGACACTTTTCCAAATGATCAACTAGAAATCAAGTTATTATAGTATTATATAGTATTATTATTATAATTTGTATAGTCAAAATCTGAACTGGATCAAAACCTTTCATCAAAGTCCTAAAACCAAAATATGTATTGAACAATATCAATTAGCATAGGACATTAGTCTTGTTTTTGAATCTGCCACTATGCTGACACAAATGCATTTATAGCTCCGCCCTCTTCTGAAAAGAGTACAATCTCATTTGAATTTAAAGCGACAGTCACCAAAATGCCACACAATTTGAATCAAAGCCTAAAAGGGCCAGTTTCAGAGAGTTATAAATATTATTTGTGTGGTGTTTTGAGCTGAAACTTCACATATACACACTCTAGAGACATCAGAATCTATTTAATAAAAAAGGGACATAATACGCCGCCTTTAAGCACTTCATGAGGATCTATTTAAAGTAGTGTTATGACAGTGTTCAGGGTTATTCTCAAATGTTCAATATTCACCACCGATTGCTAATATTTCCTGACACGCAGCACACATTTGACTTCTGGACGGCAGCCGCGATAACTAATGAGAAAAACTGTGTCAGTTCCTCGAGCGCCAATAAATAATTCTGTGAACGAATTCTGTGAACGAATATCAGGGGCAGGGAGAAAACGCAGCGCTCTTCCTTTATTACAAATGTCCAAGATAATATTTTACTCTTATTAAAAATCTCCCAGCCCTCCTTCCGGACGACGCCTCGCGCTTTACCCCGGGGAGAGCTTTAATATCCTTATAATTTAATATCCAGCTCAGGTTTATGTGGATCTACTGGCGCGCTTATGAAAATACTGGAGGAAACTCTCTTTCTCATTAGTGTAAATGTTGCATGAATAATTTGAGCGTCCCGTGCATGGCTCATTTAAAGCATCAGGCGCTGATAGTATTGTAAAATCCTCTCGGAGACATTGACGGATATTGAATTTGCATCTGTAAATAGTATTTTAATTTGACTGTTGAGTGCATGGAGACTCCTGAAATGCTGAACTGCACATCTGCTCCTCTGGTGGGCTTCAGTTAAATGTGGTGTCTGGAAAGACATTTGCACTTCTTTCTTTATTTATTAAACAAAGAGGCCTGATGAGATTTTCGTATTAGGTTTTTGCAGTTGTTTTGAGTGAATGGGTATCATTTGCACAGGTATTGTTTCTCTGATTTACCTTCACATTGTTTCTGCTAATTATGCACATTGATTGACATTAGCAACATAAATAGATTTGTTTTAGTATATATTTATTATACATATATTTTGACAGATTTTATTTTTTCACATCATATCATCATTATCATATCATATATATTATCATATAATTTCATATATCATATAGTTTTGCATATCTTATCATATATCATATAATATCATATTGTATCATTTCATATTGTGTTGTTTTGTACCATATCATATCAAATATCATATATCATATCATATCATATCATATTATATCATATATATTGTATATATCATATCATATATAACATATATATCATATCATATCATATCATATCATATCATATCATATCATATCATATCATATCATATATAACATTTATATCATATCATATCATATCATATATATTGTATATATCATATCATATATAACATTATATATATATATATATATATATATATATATATATATATATATATATATATATATATATATATATATATATATATATATATCATATCATATTATATATAACATATATAACATAAATAACATATATAACATATATATCATATCATATATCATATATCATATATAACATATATATATCATATCATAACATATCATATCATATATAACATATATATCATATCATATATATCATATATATCATATCATATCATATATATCATATCATATCCTATATATTGTATACATCATATCATATCATATCATATCATTTCATATCATATATATCATATCATATCATATCATATATATTGTATACATCATATAATATATCATATCATATCATATCATATCATATCATATCATATCATATCATATCATATCATATCACATATATATCATATCATATCATATCATATATATATTGTATATATCATATCATATCATATCATATCACATATCATATCATATCATATCATATCATATCATATCATATCATATCATATCATATCATATATATCATATCATATATATCATATCATATCATATATATATTGTATACATCATATCATATCATATCATACCATATCATATCATATCATATCATATCATATCATATCATATCATATATATCATATCATATATATCATATCATATCATATATATATTGTATACATCATATCATATCATATCATATCATATCATATCATATCATATCATATATATCATATCATATATATCATATCATATCATATATATATTGTATACATCATATCATATCATATCATATCATATCATATCATATCATATCATATCATATCATATATATTGTATATCATATCATATCATATCATATCATATCATATCATATCATATATCACATATATATCATATCATATCATATCATATCATCTATATATCATATCATATATATCATCATATCATATCATATATATTGTATATATCATATCATATCATATCATATCATATCATATCATATCATATCATATCATATCATATATCACATATATATCATATCATATCATATATATCATATCATATATATTGTATCATATATATTTTATATATCATATCATATCATATCATATCATATCACATATATATCATATTATATCATATCATATCATATCATATCATATCTATCATATATATATATATATATATATATATATATATATATATATATATATATATATATATATATATATATATATCATATATATTGTATATATCATATCATATAGATCATATCATATATATCATATATATTGTATCATATATATTGTATATATCATATCATATCATATCATATATCATTTCATATCATATCATATCATATATATATTTATTGTATATATCATTTCATATCATATCATATGTATCATATCATATATATATATCATTTCATATATATTGTATATATCATATCATATCATATCATATCATATCATATCATATCATATCATATATATTGTATCATATATATTGTATATATCATATCATATCATATCATATATCATTTCATATCATTTCATATCATATCATATATATATTGTATATATCATTCATATCATATCATATATATCATATCATATATATATCATATCATATATATTGTATATATCATATCATATCATATCATATCATATCATATCATATCATATCATATATATTGTATATATCATATCATATCATATCATATCATATCATATCATATCATATCATATATATTGTATCATATATATTGTATATATCATATCATATCATTTCAAATCATATCATATCATATATATATCATATCATATATATTGTATTTATCATATATCATTTCATATCATATCATATATATCATATCACATATATATCATATCATATCATATATATCATATATATATCATATCATATATATTGTATATATCATATCATATCATATCATATCATATCATATCATATCATTTCATATCATATCATATATATCACATCATATATATATCATATCATATATATTGTATATATCATATCATATCATATCATATCATATCATTTCATATATCATATATATCACATCATATATATATCATATCATATATATTGTATATATCATATCATATCATATCATATATCGTATTGCATCATATCATATCATATCATATATCATATAATTTCATATTGTATCATATATCACATTATATATCCTATAAGTTAATGCCATGTCAGCAACACAGGCTATTTTCATTACAAACAAATACAGTGAACACAATTAAAAATAAATAAATGAGATTTTTGAGCATTCTGGTCTTTTATGCTGGAATCTTTGGTGTCAGGTAAACTCCTGAATGTCCAATAGCAGCTGTAGATGTGAATGAAAGTGTTTAATATGAGTGGACTGAAGTGCTGACCTCGCCTGTCGATCTCTCAGCACCAGAGTGTGGATTGAACACAGACAGAGGCCACGGACGTCCTTCAGTGTTTATCTGAATACGCAGAGCATCACATCAATATTAATGCAGGACAGACAAACCCAGTCCCTGCGGCCCGGCAGGAGCCTCGCCAAAAACAGCAAGGACATGAAACTGAAGACGGACTGTCCCTCAACAGCCATTACTGCACATTTGTTAGCAAATGCATCATTGTGAGACTAAAGCCTGTCCTCATTCCGCTCCGAAGGGATTCTGGATGTGTTTCTTTTATCAACATTATGGTTATTCACCGGGCAGGTGTGTGAATGTGTTTGTACAGCCTCAGAAAATAAGCACAAAATAAGAGATCAAAACATTTGGGTGATTTTTCTAATAAAAAATAATGATTAATAATGATTATTAACTAAAACTGAAACCACCATTAGGTGGCCAACTCCCTGTTTTAATGAATGATTCACTGAATCGTAATTCAAATGATTCATTTAAACAGGTTGATCAATTATAAACGAAGCACATCAACGGACCATTAAATCACTGACTCAACTGATTCGTTCAGAGATAGATTCATTTAGGAAGGAAACAAAACAAAAGCGCTGTGAAATGTTCTGTAAAATGATCAATATCATATTAATAGCAACAGCAAATGCATCATTATGAGACTAAAGCATGTCCTTATTTCTCTACAAAGGGACTTTGAATGTGTTTCTTTTATTAACATTACGTTTTTCACCAAGCAGGTGTGTGAATGAGTTTGTACAGCCTCAGAAAATAATCACAAAATAACATATTGTGAGATTTTGGTCATTTGTAATGATAATTAATGATGACTAAAACTAAAAAGGTGCCCAAGTAAAGGTAATATATAATCTTATTTAGTGATTCACTGAATCATCCATTCAAATGATTCATTCAAACAGGTTGATCATTTACAAATGAAGCAAGTGGGTATTTTTGCAAATGGATCATTGAATCATTTACGTAACTGATTCGTTCAGAAGTAGATTCGTTCAGAAAGAAATCAAAACAAATGTCTTGATTCCGATTCAGTTTAATCTTTACTTAATAACTTAATATGAACTTGTTTGTTAAACTGTTGTATAAAGATCAATATCATATTAATAGCAATAGTTAATGCATAACAAAATAAGATGCCGGTGATGAAGTGTGTTTTTGACTGTCATGGAAAAATAACTACAACTAAACCCTCTAGTATATTCCCAAGCACCTGTCTTAATGAGTGATTCACTGAATCATTCATTCAAACGATTCATTCAAACAGGTTGATCAATTAGAAATGAAGCAAAAGAAAGAATCATTGAACCACTGACTCATTCAGAAACAGTGTCATTTAAGACGGAGACCAGACAAATGTTCTGTTTCAGTTTTGTTTGATCTATTTTCACTGGAGAAAGAGAAAACTGATAATTGTACAATTTAGATGACCTAATATGAACTTGTTTGTAGAACTGTTGTATAAAGATCAACATCATATTAATAGCAACAGCAAATTCATCTTCACGAGATTAAAGCCTGTCCTCATTTCTCTCCAAAGGGATTTCAGATGTGTTTCTTTATCAACATCATGTTTTTTCTCCGAGCAGGTGTGCAAATGTGTTTTACAGCCTCAGAAAATAACTACAAAATAAGATTTTGCGAGATTTTGGTGATTTTTCTAATAAAGATTAATGATTAATAATGATTCATAACTAGAATTGAAACCACCGTTAGGTGCACAAGTGCCTGTTTTAATGAACGATTCACTGAATCGTTATCAAATGATTCATTTAAACAGGTTGATCAGTTAGAAATGAAGCATGTGAATGGATCATTGAAAACTTGACTTAACTGATTCATTTAGAAATCGATTCATTTAGGAAGGAAACAAAACAAAAGCTCTGTAAAGCATTCTGTAAAATGATCAATATCATATTAATAGCAAATGAATCGAGCCTGTCTTTATCTCTCTCCAGAGGGATTTTGGATGAGTTTCTTTTATCAACATTATGTTATTCACTGGGCAGGTGTAGGAATGTGTTTGAAGTGAACAGCCTCAGAAAATAATCACAAAATAAGATATCACATCGTGATTTTTCTAATAATGATTATTGATGACTAAATCTGAAACCACCAGTAGGTGCACAAGTAACTGTCTTATTAAGTAATTAACTTAATAATTTATTCAAATGATTCATTTAAACAGGTTGATCATTTAGAAATGAAGCACTTCTACGGATAATTGAATTACTGACTCAACTGATTCATTCAGAAATAGATTCATTTAGGACGGAAACAAAACAAATGTCCTGATTCAGATTTGTTGAAACTATTTTCACTGGAGAAATATAAAAAACAGACAATATTCCCATTGACTTGTGTCCTCTGTAGTGGACATGGCGTTTTGATGAATTTTCTTTGAGTTTTTTGAGCTACTCTGTCAAGTCCTGTTGTAATGTTCAGAGGACATCCTGGGCTTTCTAGTGATATGTCATTTGATTGGCTGGCATGTTAGGAACCACTTCTTACACTGCATCCAAAATGGCCGACATACAAAAAAGCACATTTCATGGGAAGGAGAGAGGCATGTAAAATTGAGCTTTTTAAATGTTATTTTACTATTATTATTACATATATATTTGTTTATTAAAGTGTCAGGAACAATACATTTAGCTTTCAAAGCTGTTAACTGTAAGCTGTTTCAAAATATCCTCCTTTTTTAAATGTCCACTGTAGTGGACACCAGGACCATCTTAATGTAATTAATGACTGCATGTTGTAGGAGACAGAACTGAAGCAGAGAGGATTCTTTATAAGATAGTTGAGGGAGACTCTGATTTAAAGTCTGACAATTAGAGAATTAGAGACAATTAGAGAATGACAATCAGCTTTAAATCACTTTTATGTTGAGTTTGTTTTGGATTAACATCACTTCTTTTTGTTTTGTTGAGTTCGGCTCTCTTTCAGACTAAACTGTTTCAGGAATTTCAATACAAAAGGAAAAGATGGCTTTTGTTTTGTTTTTGTTACATTAATATTGGATTAATATCCCTTTACAGCTATATCCTGTACAGTTTTGTTGTCTGAATGGAGATCGTTTTGAACTAAAATGGTCCTGTGGTCCACTACAGTGGACATGCTGTAAAATTAAAAATAAAAACAAAATGTAAAAACTCTAAATTTTAGAATTTTTTAACCCAAAGGATGAAGGAAACCACAGAAAAACAAGAAAAACATTTTCTTCGGGTCTCAGGAGGATGTCTAAAATTGAACTCAATATGAACTTCTTGTTTGTTGTACTAAAATGTTCTGATGAGTGATTCAGTCTGTTCACTCTAATGATTCATTTAAATGAATGAATCACTGACTCAAAATGATTCGTTCTGAAACAGATTTTTAAAAAACAGACAATATTGTGTTTTAAATTTAGATACCCTAATATGAAGTTGTTTGTTGAACTTGCAGAAAACAATATCACATTTGCTGATGTTTATGAAAACAGCACTATTGCTTATCTGTATCTGTGTGGAGTTTGCATGTTCTCCCCGTGTTGGCGTGCGTTTCCTCCGGGTGCTCCGCTTTCCCCCACAGTAAAACACATGCCCTACAGGGGAACTGATGAACTAAATTGGCCTTAGTTTATGAGTGTGTGTGTGTGAATGAGTGTTTATGGGTGTTTCCAGTACTGGGTTGCTGCTGGAAAGGCATCCGCTGTGTAAAACATATGCTGGAATAGTTTTCAGTTCATTCCGCGGTGGCAACCCCTGCTAAATAAGGAACTAAACTGAAGAAAACCCAAGACAACTGGCCCAACCGGGACTCAAACCAGTGACCTTCTTGCTGTGAGGCCACAGTGCTAACCACTGAGCCACCATGCCGCCCTTTCATCTATTTAATCAAATCAAACACAGGACTGCACATCATCCAGTGTTAAACTCAAAGCATGGGTCAGTTCTTGTGTATTTCTCCGCGGGACGCTTCATTAAAGTGCATCTCCTTCATCCTGGAGCTCATGTGAACAGCAGCCCGTCTGTCTGAAAACACACACTGCGGTAAATTCAGTCTGACTGGGAGAAACACTTTCCCTTCAGGGAGGACGGAGAGTAGAAACTGCAGCTTTCACTGAAGACACACATCTTTTTGGAAAACACAGCAGAGCATACGTGTCAACCCTCCTGTTTTTTCTGGGATCCTCCTGTGTTTTACAGTTTTATCCTGCTTTCATCCCGTAAAGGTATTTTCCCGTATTTCTCCAGTATTTTCAATCTTTCTATGAAGGGTGGCAATAAACATTAAAGAGACGATCCTCCCTGTACACAAACATTACCGCCGAACCACCAGGGGACGCTCCTTGCTCTGAGTCTGTTCTGTGCTTTAGCTTTATTTAGTCATGAAAACACTACAGCGGGATTCCCTTCCTTTACATTACAGGTGCCCTCCTATACAATCCTTAAATCAGCAGTGGCGGTTTTAAATATACCTCTCAATTTTCCTGGGATTCTCCCGTATTTTACAGTTCAATCCTGCTATCATCCCGTAAAGGTATTTTCCCATATTTCTTCCATGTTTTCAGTCTTTCTCTTAAGGGTGGCAAATAAACATTAGAGCCGAGCCTTGCTATATGCAATCCATACCGCCGAACCACCAGGGGCCGCCCTTGCTCTTAAATGTGAGTCTGTTCTGTGCTTACGCTTTGTTTAGGCATGAAAGTACTTTGAAATAAATATAAAAACAGCGGGATTGCCTTTCATTTTCGTTACAGGCATGGCCGGTTAGGTTATATCCGCGACCACAGGTCTTCAATTTCATCCACGACACCCCCCTCCCCCCTCATTTAAGTAATGGGTCCCTTTCGTTTTGACTTTCGGGTTGAGGGCGGCGTGATCATCCTTTGCCTAGAGTGGCAGTTCAGCTTGCTCCGGCCCTGGTTACAGGTGCTTTCTCCCTTTCATATGCAATCCTCAAAACTGTCATATAGCGGTGCGTGACTGTCAGCTGACGCACTCCATATTGATAAATAGACGCTGTTTCCCTAACAGATTCTGTACACGTGATTTGAAGCGGAGCGAAAGTCTGGGTTTTGGTGTGCGTGTTTAAACAGACATATACACATAGTTAATAATAATAACATCTAAAGATGTCGATCTTGGTGGTTTTCTTTCAAACACAACTAATTTCGTCCTAAATGAGCATAAAAAGTTAAGAAAGCAGTCGAATGCTTTTTATTATAACGTTAGATCTGCATTTCTAAAGTGACACCTCTGTTATTTAATGTAATCAAAAGAAAAAATCTAAATAAATATGAGCTTCATTCGTTGCTCTTTTAAGTTATACAGTGAAGAAACGGCTGGTGAGATTTAATAGCTTGATTCTATTTCATTATAATAGCTATTAATTTTAATAAGCTGAACTGTTTGCTAATGTATTTGTATTTTGCAAATAAAAATAATAATAAAATATATTACTGACCAATTAACTGTTTATTTACAATGAAACAGCTCCAAATGAACATATTTAGTAATGGTCGGGGGAATCCCTTATTATAGTGGGCGTATCCCTTATTTTCACATCCCAACATTGACAGGTATGGTTCTGGACCAGAGTAACTGGGGGGGCCGGGCAGGGGCTACTTGTACTTTAAGAAGCGCACATTTTAAGACACATCAAAAACTACTTAAACAATTACTCAAATTATTTTTTTTGATGCACCACTCTGCAGTCTTTATAAACAAACTAATTATATAACTTAAACTCAAAATAGTCTCCCATGCTCATTTATTTGACAAGTAACTGTATTGTAGGATAACACATTTCTAACATTCAAGTTCATCAAGGCACATTTTCGCTCCTGTAAACTTTAACAGACAGGCCTACATTTTAACTTATTTTGCCCTCACATTCATTTAAAATAATGTTTCCCAAGTGATCTTTAACAAACCAAGGAAATTTTCAGTGTTTCCTACAAAACAAAATAATTCTTCTGGAGTCATAATAAATCTTTTTATAGTTTATTTCTTGAATAAAATGTTGAGGTCAGTATTATTCGCCTCCTTAAGAATATATTTTTAATTGTCTACACAACAAACCAGTTATACAATAACTTGACGAATTATTTCAACTTTCCTAGTCAACCTAATTAAGTCTTTAAATTACACTTTAATCTGAATTAAAGACTATAGAATGCTTAAAGCGACTTTGTCTGAATACAACTGTCTTGCAAAATAGATATATAAATATTATGCACTGACTTATACAGTGAAGAAAAGATTCATGAGATTTGATAACTTAATTCTATTTCATTATAACAGCTATGAATTTTAATAAGCTGAACTGTTTGCTAATGTATTTGCTGCTAATGTATACAATTAATTTTTTCACTTGTAAATAATAATAATAAAGCATATTATTGATCGTTTAACTGTTTATTTATAATGAAACAGCTCCAGATGAACATATTTCATGGGCATATCCCTTATTTTCACCCCCCAAGGTTACAAGTATGTAGCAGAGCTCAGTTTTCAGAAGAAAAATGTTTATATTATATAGATAATGTGCTCTATAGTCTACTAAAACCACCAGTAGGTGCCCAAGTGCCTTTTCTAATGAGTGATTTACTGAATCATTCCTTCAAATGATTCATTCAAACAGGTTGATCAATTAGAAATGACTCATATGATTTGTTCAGAAACAGATTCAAAAGATTTGTTGTTTATTATTTTTCTATTATATTTGTTTATAACATGTCTTGATAGAACAACTTGATGAATACCTTTTTTTAAATATATTTTTCCCCAAATCATTTATTACTCATCTGAAGGCCTGATCTCAGGTTACTAGCAGCTTTTTCAGACCCGAGGAGCCGCTTAGATCTCCCAGATCTCAAGCTTTTGGCAGGACAGAACTCCCACATCGTCTCTGAATCCCGAAGATTACAGATTTCTGCTCTCGTACGGCGGGTATTGAGGACAGATTATGGTGTACGGCTCATTTGGTGGCTTTGGCAGGCATCAGGATGCGGGTCTGCGGGGACGTGAATCTGTGTAAAACAGCTCTACGATGCTAATGAAACACACACAGATCAGCATCTGTTTCAATGAGCCTTGAATTGATGCTTTCTGTGTCAGTAAGTTGGATGAGGATGTTCATTTCACAGCCATGACAATAAAGGTCAGGAGGAAGACACTTTCAGCACTGTTTTACTATCAATTATGGATAATATATCATGATAATTACTTAGTTGATGCACTATTTACTAGACATGATATTATATTAACTTTTTTTTAATGAATTTTATACCTGCATTATAATGATTTTAATCTTGAGATGGATTCATTTATTTTATTATTACTTGGCCCTAGTTTTATTTATTTTTTATTATTGCTTGGCCCTTATCCTCTTCTGTAAACCCAGCTAGAGAGCTGTAAAAATGACTATAAATAAATAAATAAATAAATACATGAGTAAATTAATGAATGAATGCAAAATAAATAAATAAACAAACTGATAAATAAGCAAATAAATAAATAAAATTAATTTATTATTAATTAATAAAAAATAAGTTAATTAAATAATTTAATAAAATTAACAAATAAATAAATTAATTAATTAAAATAAAGAAATAGATAAATAAATAAATAATTAGTAAAAATTTTTTTTATTAAATAATAAAATTTCACAAAAATTGTCAAATAATAAATGCATTTAAATAAATACAAATAGAAATAAATAAATAAATAAATAAAAAATAAATAAATAAATATATGAGTAAATAAATGAATGAAAAAATGAATGACAAATTAATAAATAAGCAAATAAATAAATAAGCAAATAAATAAATAAGCAAATTAATAAATAAGCAAATAAATAAATAAGCAAATTAATAAATAAGCAAATAAATAAATAAGCAAATAAATAAATAAGCAAATTAATAAATAAGCAAATAAATAAATAAGCAAATTAATAAATGAGCAAATAAATAAATAAAAATTTTTAATGATTAAAAAAGTGCTAAAAACATTAATTAGATAATACAATTTTATAAAAATGATTAAATAATAAATTAATTAAAACAAATAAATAAATTGAAATAAAATAAAATAATTACATATATATATGGGGCAACGCAGTGGTGCAGTAGGCAGTGCTGTCACCTCACAGCAAGAAGGTCGCTGGTTCGAGCCTCAGCTGGGTCAGTTGGCGTTTCTGTGTGGAAATGTTCTCCCTGCGTTTGCATGGGTTTCCTCCGGGTGCTCCGGTTTCCCCCCACAGTCAAAAGACATGCGGTACAGGTGAATTGGGTAGGCTAAATTGTCCATAGTGTATGTGTGCGAATGAGTGTGTATGGGTTTCCCAGTGATGGGTTGCGGCCGGAAAGGCATCCGCTGTGTAAAACATGTGCTGAATAAGTTGGCGGTTCATTCCACTGTGGCGATCCCAGATTAATATATATATATATATATGAATGTGTGTGTGTGTGTGTGTGTGTGTGTGGTTTGCTTCAGTGCACCAATATTGAAGTTTACGACAACATAAAATCATTTCTGCCATTGATACATGTGAAAAGAAATCTAATTTATTTCTTAATAGCAAAATTCTGTGATGCGCTTCACATTCTTCCATTGCATTTTTTTTTAATATTGACATTTTTCTGAGGTGAAGCATCTGCCATCTCTGTGGAAAGTGTCTATAAAGTGTCTGTCGTTATATCCAGCTTCTGATACAGGTCTGAAGTTATGTTCAGATCATGTATAATTCAGCAGTTTGCTCTTCATTACTGCAGGTGAAATGAATTCTTTATCAGGCTCCCGCCGCTCTCCACCAAAGTGATCCTCTAATCCGCTTCAGAAACACAGCATCTGCTTTTCCTCTCGTTTAATCTGCTCTCTCTGATCGTTTAAAGGTACAGTTCAACCACAAAACCATCACTTTCACATCCTCGTGGCATTTTTCTATAAGACTTCAGTTTTTCTGTGTAGAAGAGCAACAGACCTGCTAAAATGCATTAAAATGGCCACTAAAATAAAACGTAATATTACAATAAAATATTATAAGTCTAAAACTAGAGGAGAAATAGAATATAGAGTATTTATACAAAATGTTTTTAGTTTACATTGTTATAAATAAACTAAATACAAACATTATTATTCAGCTCAAGGTCTTTGTTGATTCAGTTCAGTCTATCATTGATTTAATTCAAGTTGATTTAGTTCAGTTGAATGTTGAGTCAGTTCAATTCAGAGTCAAATTAGTCCGGATCTGTGTTCAACGTTGATTCATTCATTTCAAATTAGTTTACTTCAGTGTTGATTCAGTTAATTTTAATGTTGAGTCAGTTCAATTAAGTGTTAAATTATTTCAGATCCGTGTTGAGTCAGTTCACTCTATCGTTGATTCAATTCAAAGTTGATTCAGTTAAGTTCAATGTTGAATCAGTTCAATTTAGACGTGAATTATTTTAGTTTTGTGTTGATTCAGTTCTGTTCGTTGTTAATTTGTTCAATTTATTGCTGAGTTCAATTCAGTGATAAATTATGTTGATTCAGTTCAATTTACTGTCAAATTAGTAGTTCAGTTCTGTGTTGATTCGGTTCAGTTTATTGTTGATTTAATTCAGTGTTGATTTAGGTCATTTCAGTTCATTATTCATTTAATTCAAAGTTGATTCATTTCAGTTTAATGCTTAGTCAGTACAATTTAGATTTAAAGTATTTCAGTTCTCTGTTGTATGGAACAAAATCAATGCCAAAAGTATTGAATTAAAAAGCTTGTTGAATAGCACAAACTGAAAAAAATAATACACCGTATTAACAAGTTCTTGCATTTTAATGACTTGAATTGCAGGGTTTGTATTTTTATGTCCTGAAATTTAACATAGCTGTTTATTTAAGCTGTGAATAGTTCAACTAAAAATATTTCAAACATGTTTTCGTACTTATAAATTAAATAATTCATTTTCAATTTCCAGGATTCACTTACAAAATATTCAATACCCTTTAAAAATACGATGTATAATATTCAAAAGGTAATTTTCAGTTCATTTTATTTCAGTTCAAATATTCGCTTCCATAAATTCAGTGGCTCAAATTCGACTGTTAAAATTCAACATTACATCCGGGAACTGCAGGAAAAGCAATAGATTGCAGATTGAAGATCGCCAGCTGCTTTTCCACCAGCAGGTGGAGATGGAATAATTTAAGATTTTTTACCCAGTAAATAGACGAGAAAAAAGCTAATAAAGGCACAAAAGTAGCATTTAATATTAATATCAGTGTCTTGGACATTATAAGTAATAAAATGAGTATGAGTAAAATAAGTAAATGTTGTTTTGGTCATTTATATTTGCCCTTATGTAACAGAAGCCAGTTGGGGATCGCGTAAACCTCACTCCTCGGATTCAGCGACAGATGTTGTTCTGCAGTGCCATTCACAGACTCTTAAATGGGCAGGTGCTCATTTAGATACGTGGTAGGGATGTGACGGTCGCGGAAATTAGCTAAGTGGGGGTGGTGACGGTCGCGTGATTTTCGCTAAGTGTGTGTGTGTGTGTGTGTTTGGGGGGCGTGGGGGTGGGGGGGGGGGGGGGTGGGCTCTCGTTTGCGTTTGCCGCGTACAAGCCGCACAGGTATAAAAAAACGTCAAATATTTCATTCATACATCAATTCATTCATTCTCCTTCGGCTTAGTCTATATTTTAGAGGTCGCCAATCATTTTAAATAATAAAGTAAAAAAAAAAATCTTTCATAATATAAAAATAAAGGCGTGCAGTAAGCCTAGGCTACTACATAACAATAAAAACAATTAATCTGGACAAACTAAAGGCACCATGGCAGAACCCCAAAAATTAGAAAAATGAAAGGCAGGCAGAGTGTTAAAAAGAAATACTAATTTAGAACCACGGATGACTTATTCAAGCGCAGTAGCCTTAATAAATGTTATAAAATAATAAGAATAATAACAACAATAATAATAAAATAATAACAACAACAATAATAATTTAAATAATGAAACTATAGCCTACCCCAATCCTGAAAAAAAGCTGCGTTTAAACAGCGCAAACACTTCTAATAACCCCTTAATGCTTATGCCATATATTAGACGGTTCTGTATTAATAACTGAAAACGCTCCTTTAATGCATTTGCTCGCTAAGTTAAATTGTTTTAAATTACACGTCCCATCCATACCCAACCTTAAATCGTACCTGAACACTGTCTTTATCTAACACCATCTGTCCAACAGTTGCAAGTAAACTGTTTTGTGTGACATTCTCATAAAATCTCTCTGGTTTTGAATTTTGTATGATTATTTTATTTCCTTTCTCTTACGTTTATATTCTTTAGCAGCCAGTCAATATTATACTTTACATCTATGAGTTAATAAAGATAGAGAATGTAACGTCATATTCATCAAAAGACGGTTTATGTGCATTAGAGATGCGCGGTTGGCAGTTTCAGCCGCGGACTCCGCGGATAAACCGCGGATCGGACGGATTACGTGACGAAAAATAATATTTTAATTAAATTCGGGCGGGTGGCGGGCGGTTGTACCAATTAAATAAAAAAAAAAATGTATAAATTGTTAAATATGATCTGACCATACCTACATCCAAAAAATCGAGCACACTTTGAAATAGTCACATTTTCATCAGGTAATATGTCTAGTCGAGTCTATGAGCAACAAGTGCTGTGAGCGAGCGCTCCTTCAGTGCAGCAGGGCGCGTTATAGAGGCCAGGCGCTCTCGTCTGAATCCTGACACTGTAGATGCTATTTTATTCCTGCATAGTGCCAAGAAAATTCAAACTAGACAAGGTCAGGCATATTAAACAAATTAGCCTATGTTATCTAGACTACACATAGCCCATGTTTAATATAAACTTTTGAGTTCGGTCAGCTGATAATTTTACGTTCATATTGGTTTAGACTGTTCTATTCTAGACATGTTGTGTATTAGTTATTTGGCCTCGCTTTTACGTTCTGAGGCTTAAGGTTATTTTGCCAGAATTTCTTTGTCACAAGCGTAGTTTTTCATTATGCTTCAAGTTTGTGGGGATGATCGTAAGTTCATGGGTTATTGGGGCATAGACTTGTCATACAGGCAATTTAGCCTGGTCAGACTTCATGTTCGCTCAAAGAGGGATGGTATATATATATATATATATATATATATATATATATATATATATATATATATATATATATATTTGTTAATTGAATTTCTAATTGTGGGGTGACTGAGCCTATAAGGCTTAACTACGATATGACGTTTTTATTTTATTTTATTTTTTCAAATGTTTGCCAAAGCATGCGACTATAGCCTATGCCTACATTAAGATATTTATTTTAATATTTTTTTACTGCCTGTTGTTTCTTTTGGCATATAAAATAGGCATTGTCTGATAGAGATATCAATAGAGGTTCATCTGTGTCGCAGAACTGGTGTTGTTTCCGATTTCTACAAGCTCAATAACTTCCACAGCAAAAAAAATAGATAAAAAATAAATAAAAAAATAGTCGAAAAACTCTGCCCATTAATTAGATGTGCAAGACAAGCAGATAAGTTTTTGGGGTTGCTATGGACAACTACAAATGTGAACATTAGGCTGTAATGTAAATGACTTATTATTCTATCTATTTGCTAAAAAATAAAGTGAAATAGACATTTAGTAGTAGGCTAAATAGCAGCATGTTGAAATGATGTGTCAAAATGCGTTTTCTATTAGGCTACTATAAAAAAAATGTACAGTACAGTGCGTTTAATTTAGACTATTTATTTTTGTCCCTGTGCGCCGATCGGAGACGGAGTTCACTGCTGATATTCGTGTTGGATATTCTGAGAGCTTTATAGGGTGCTTCTCATTTCTTATTTGTGCATCCTCGTTTCCTTTCCTTGCTTTCTTTCCTTGTGTCTTAGCTCCACCCCTCCGGGATGCGAGGGAAGGACGCAAGGAAAAGACTCGAGGACCAAAGACACGTCCTCGTATCGTTTAGCGTCACTTCAAAGCGTCGTCAATTAATGCTGGATTTGGCTTGCACGTTTGGATTAACTACATGTCTACATTAAAGTCATTCTCTATTCTCTAATAATCAATAAAGAAACATTCATTTAATAATAAAAATGAATAAGCCATTCAACTAAAGAGCCCAATCAGCAGATGGCGGGCGGGTGCGGTTTTAAAAATTGGTCAGAAATATTGGTGCGGATGGATGGCGGACGGATGATGAGTTTTGTGATGCGGTTGCGGATGAAATAAAAGCCCATCCGCGCATCTCTAATCTAGGTTTACGCGATCACCAACTGGCTTCTGTTACATAAGGGCAAATATAAATGACCAAAAGATCATTTACTTATTTTACTCATACTCATTTTATTACTTATAATGTCCAAGACACTGATATTAATATTAAATGCTACTTTTGTGCCTTTATTAGCTTTTTTCTCGTCTATTTACTGGGTAAAAAATCTTAAATTATTCCATCTCCACCTGCTGGTGGAAAAGCAGCTGGCGATCTTCAATCTGCAATCTATTGCTTTTCCTGCAGTTCCCGGATGTAATGTTGAATTTTAACAGTCGAATTTGAGCCACTGAATTTATGGAAGCGAATATTTGAACTGAAATAAAATGAACTGAAAATTACCTTTTGAATATTATACATCGTATTTTTAAAGGGTATTGAATATTTTGTAAGTGAATCCTGGAAATTGAAAATGAATTATTTAATTTATAAGTACGAAAACATGTTTGAAATATTTTTAGTTGAACTATTCACAGCTTAAATAAACAGCTATGTTAAATTTCAGGACATAAAAATACAAACCCTGCAATTCAAGTCATTAAAATGCAAGAACTTGTTAATACGGTGTATTATTTTTTTCAGTTTGTGCTATTCAACAAGCTTTTTAATTCAATACTTTTGGCATTGATTTTGTTCCATACTGTTGATTCATTTCATTTTATCGTTGATTTAGTTCAATGTTGATTCAGTTCAGTTCAACATTTATTCAGTTCAGTTTATTGTTAAATTATTTAATTTCAGCATTGATTCTGTTCAGTTTATCATTGATTATGTTCATTATTCATTCAATCAGTTCAATTCAGTGTTCAATTAGTTCAGTTCTGCATTGATTCAGTTCAGTTTATCACTGATTATACAGTGTTGATTCAGTTCATTTCTATGTTGATTCAGTTAAATTTTGTGCTAAATTAGTTCCGTTCAGTGATGATTCAGTTTAGTATATCATTGATTGAATCAGCTCAAGACAATATAAGTATAAGTAATAATTATAATTTATAATAATTGTTTAATACATAATTATTATTTTGCTTCTGGTGTAAATGAGGAACAGCCTTAGTTTAAATTCAGTGATTCAGTGAATTATCAGGGAATTCAAACTGATATGGACATTTTATGAGCCTTTCATGGTACTTTATTACACTGAGGAAAACATATATCCGTCCACTTTCATTACATAAAAAAGAGATTAAAACTCCTTTAATAACAAGTGAGACCGAGTAAATGATGATTTTAGTTTGTGCTGAACCCATTCATTATAACCCGAGGATGATTTCTCCGGAATATTCCTCAGCGATTATCACTGCCTGGCCGAGCGTGTGACTAATTGATTTTTCATTCATTATTCATTCAGCATATGAGGATCAAATTACGTTTCAGATTCTGCATAAAGACAAGACAGAACTCAGACAAATATGAAAGTTCCTTCTTTGAGGACACGAGAAGATCTGAGTAGAAATGGATTATTTGTCTTGTGGATTACTGTAATCACATTTTAAATATCAAGTACTTACAGTAAACTATTTTTTACAACACAAAATATAAACGTTAAATGAGAGATTAATTAGGAGAACTGATGACTGCAAATTGTGTTAATAATATGTAATCTTGTAGTTCAAGAAAAGTAACTGTAGTCTGATTACGAGTATTTTAAAAAGTAGTTTACCCTAGTTACCTGTATTTGATTTTTGAAATCAGATTATTTAATCCAGATCACGTGTACAGTGAATCTGGAAAGTATTCAGAGCTTTTCACTTTTTCCACATTTTTTTATGTTACAGTTTTATTCCAAAATGGATTAAATTCATTTATTTCCTCAACATTCTACACACAAACCCCCATAATGACAATCTGAAAAAACAGTTTTTGAAATTGTTGAAAATGTATTAAAAATAAAAAAGCTGAAAAATCACATGTACATCAGTATTCACAGCCTTTGCTCAATACTTTGTTGATGCACCTTTGGCAGCAATTACAGCCTCGAGTGTTTTTGAATATGAAGCTTGGCACACCTGTCTTTGGGAATTTGTGCCCATTCCTCTTTGCAGTACCTCTCAAGCTCTGTCAGGTTGGATGGGAAGAGACGGTGTACAGCCATTTTCAGATCTTTCCAGAGATGTTCAGTAGGATTTAGCTCTGGGCTCTGGCTGGGCCACTTAAGGACATTCACCGAGTTAAAGTGAAGCCATTCCATTGATATTTTGGCGGTGTGCTTTGGGTCATTGTCCTGCTGGAAGATAAACCGTCGCCCCAGTCTGAGGTCAAGAGCACTCTGAAGCAGGTTTTCATTCAGGATGTCTCTGTACATCACTGCATTCATCTTTCCCTCTATCCTGACTAGTCTTCCAGTTCCTGCTGCTGAAAAACATCCCCACAGCATGATGCTGCCACCACCATGCTTCACTGTAGGGATGCTATTAGTCTGGTGATGAGCGCTGCCTGGTTTTCTCCAAACACAACGCCTGGCATTCACTCCAAAGAGTTCAATTTTAGTCTCATCAGACCAGAGAGTTTAGTTTCTGATGGTCTGAGAGTCCTTCAGATGCCTTTTGGCAGATTCCAGGCGGGGAGTGGCTTCAGTCTGGCCACTCTACCATACAGGCCTGATTGGTGATTGTCCTTCTGTAAGGTTCTCCTCTCTCCACAGAAGAACGCTGGAGCTCAGACAGAGTGACCATCGGGTTATTGATCATCTCCCTGACTAAAGCCCTTCTCCCCTGATCACTCAGCTTAGATGGCCGGCCAGCTCTAGGAAGAGTCCTGGTGGTTAAACATCTTCCACTTACGGATGATGGAGGCCGCTGTGCTCAATGGAACTTTCAGAGCAGCAGAAATGTTTCTGTAACCTTCCCCAGCTTTGTGCCTCGAGACAATCCTGTCTCTGAGGTCTACAGACAATTCCTTTGTCTTCACGCTTGGTTTGTGCTTTGGCGTGCACTGTCAACCCTGGGCCCTTATATAGACAGGTGTATGCCTTTTCAGATCATGTCCAATCAACTGAATTGATCACAGGTGAACTTTAATGAAGCTGCTGAAACATCTCAAGAGTGATCAGTGGGAACAGAATGAACCTGAGCTCAATTTAGAGCTTCACGCCAAAGGCTGAATACTGATGTCCATGTGATTTTACAGATTTTTATTTTTAATAAATTTACAACAAACTCAAAAACTCTTGTTTCACATTGTCATAATGGGGGATTGTGTGTAGAATGTTGAGGAAATCAATTAATTTAAACCATGTTGGAATAAGGCTGTCACATAAAAAAATGTGGAAAAAGTGAAGCGCTATCAATACTTTCCAGCAATACCCAGCTCTAAAAATCAGTAACTGATTACATTTCAATTGTATCTACCCAGCTCTGGTAATCAGTATCTTAAAAATTAGTTTACTCTAGTTATAAGTGCTTGATTTTTGGAATTTGATTACATAATCCAGATGACATGTAATCCATTACTACACAGCTCTGGTAATCAGTAACTGATTGCAATTCATAAATAATCCAGATTGCAAGTAATCTCTTAATACCCAGCTCTGGTCATCAGTAAGAGTAAGTTATCCAGCTCTGTCCAAGAGGCCCAAACTTTTCTTCCGCCACTCGGGTTCACGCGTTAATTTAGTCCACTTCTCAAGAGAGCGAGAAAACTCTGCTCCTGCTAAAAATAGTGGAGTTTGTGGGTCAGCGGCTGCAGATATCGATCTCTCTAAATGACTCTCTCTGTGATGTGGATATCGGTACACAAGCCGTCATGCAGAAACGCCTCCGCTATTGATTCACGTCTCTGTCAGGGGAAGCTCTGGCCAAACTCTTTTACTTTATCAGTGTTTGTTCGCCACCACACGCTGCTGCTCCTCCTCAACATCTTTAATAATCCTGTTTTATAGACCTCAGTCCCAAGGTCAATAGCATTTCCATTATAATGCTGCGCTGGGAGTTTGTGTGCGGATGATTCAACGTTCACGGCTGTAACCTTAAAGAGCAGCAGCACTGCTGGAGGTTTGACTCCGAAGTCTCAATATAGTGTATGACAATGGAGGAAGAAGATGAAATAGTGCAAGACTGTGGCGGTTCTGTTAAACTACAGCTCTGCTTTTATGTGCCATTTGGGGGATTACACCAATATACAGTTGAAGTCGGAATTATTAGCCCTCCTGTATATATATTTCCCACCAGTTTCTGTTTAACGAAGAGATTTTCTCAACACATTTCTAAACATAATAGCTTTAAAGGTCTTTTTACTGATTTAATATTAATATTCTGGTTGTTCTGAGTGTGCCAGTTTAGGTTTAGTTTAAAACACAATTCAGATTTTTTTATTATGTGTTAAAAAGTGTCATGTTGGGGGCGTGTCCATGCTGATTTAGGGGTGTGTTGCTTCACATGTAAATTAGTTTCGGCTTCCCACCCAACGTAACAAGGGGGCGGGGCCATGAGCTCACCCGCTCTGCGTTTGAGGAGCAGGAGTGAGAGGATCCGCATTCAGTCGTACATGTACGACTCGAACACAGACCAAGCAGAGAGTACAAATTCATTTGTGTCTTTGTACAGTTTTACAGCCAACTGTGTGCTAGTTTCAAGTGCCGAGCGTGTACACAGAAACTAATAACCACGCACACTGAATTAACTTTGACTGAGGCACCGGATGCGCCGCTCGAAGCCGCGACACGGCACACCAGACACTCTCTGTGGCGCGGCAGAAACATGAAGTGTCCCGAATCGTCGCGCCACGCATTTTTGAATTCTAAACATAGGTTTCTATCAGGGTACACACAACGGCGCTTCAAGTCTGCAGCGGTCTGTGGCGCCCAGCTGTCGACTTTAGATCTCTAAAACGCATGCTAGTTAAGATCACAGGGAGCTTCTGGGATCGCGAGAAATGCAAACGGCTGAAGTATAAGGTAGACTCAATGAGAAGTACACATGTTTGCAAACCTACCTAAAGATACAACCAATAATTCTGATTAGAGCGATAATGTGGAGAATATTGCTCTTGTGTTGAGCCCAATGAGCTTTGCATCTAAAAATAGAGCTAGCGTGTTCCTTTAGTGATATCGTTTCGACTCACGCTGAAAATGGCGGACGTGAATCAACAAACTGAGGATATGATGACGCGCCTGTCAATCAATATTGGTGACTACGTAAAGTTGTGGTCGGTTTGAAATCCGCTCCAATTGGTCCACCGTTTTTATGTTGTTAAATTGAAAAAAAAGCACTCGGTGTGCTTATATCAGCCCAATATGATGCTCTATACACCATACATGCCCATATGTCTGTCCAAACAGCTTGAAAAGTAGATTTTTTACCAAAGGTGCCCTTTAATAACTCATCTCTAATAACTGATTTATTTTATCTTTGCCATGATGACAGCACATAATATTTGACTAAATATTGTTCAAGATACTAGTATTCAGCTTAAAGTGGCATTTAAAGGCTTAACTAGGTTAATTAGGGTAAAGTTAGGGTAATTAGGCAAGTCATTGTATAACAGTGGTTTGTTCTGTAGACAATCCAAAACAAAATTTACTAATAATATTGACCTTAAAATGTTTTTTGTTTAAATTAAAACCTGTTTTTATTCTAGCCGAAATAAAACAAATAAGACTTTTTCCAGAAGAAAAAATATTATAGGAAATACTGTGAAAAATTCCTGAATCTGTAAAACATCATTTGGGAAATATTTGAGAAAGAAAATTCACAGGAGGGCGAATAATTTTGACTTGTATACTGTATAGATTTATTATATACATATTAACTCTTTCTGATTTTGATTGTAATGTCGTAACCTTGTGTAAAGCTGATTTGGAGTGATAATTACGATAAAAAGCGCTACACTAATAAACTTGAATAAAATACTACAGTATATAAAGAATTAAGTAAAGAAACATACAAGAAATACTGATGCTGTCATTAGTGCTGTTAAAACTAATCTTGACTAACCAGACCTAAAGAAAACTTTGCATTTAATGATGTAATTACATGCACAATATAAAAGCCTGTATATCCATAAGAATTTTGTGTGTACTGTATATACACACACACACACACACACACACACACACATACATACGATATATAGTGATATTGTTATATATATATATATATATATATATATATATATATATTGTTATTGTTATATATAAATATTAGAAGTATTGTAAATGTTTTTAAGTTATAAATAAATATACATAAAAATATACACAGTACAAACTCATATATTATGGAAATACAAACTTTCATTTTTGCTTAATACATTTTTTCCCTAAATACAGTTTTGCAACATTAACTGGGCAACCAAAATAATAATAATAACATTCATTCATTCATTCATTCATTCATTCATTCATTCATTCATTTATTCATTCATTCATTCATTTTCTTTCAGCTTAGTCCATTAACTTATTAGGGGTCGCCACAGCAGAATGAACCTCCAACTTATCCAGCATATGTTTTACGCAGTGGATGCCCTACCCAGCTCTGGGAAACACCCATACACTCTTATTCACACACACACTCTTACACTATAGGGCCTGTTTAGTTCATTAATTCCCCTATAGCACATGTGTTTGGACTGTGGGGGAAACCAGAGCACCCGGAGGAAACCCACACCAACACAGGGAGAACATACAAACTCAATACAGAAATGCCAACTGACCCAGCTGGGGCTTCAACCAGCGACCTTCTTGCTGTGAGGCCACAGTGCTAAGCACTGAGCCACTGTGTCGCCATAATAACAACACCATTATAATAAAAATAACTACATTATATAATAACTACATTTGAAAATATAATCACTTCATTTACAATTTTTAATTAATTGAAAACAGTATTTTTCTTTTTTTTTTATAATTATATAGCACATTTCATACACAGTGGCAATTCAAAGTGCTTTACATAAACAGGAATAAAAGAAAGAAGTATAGGAGAAATAAAAACAAATAATAGAAATGGTAAAAAAAAAAGTTTCACTGAAAATTGAACAATGTGAAATCTAGTTTTCTACAATGTTTCTACTATGTCCTACTGTTTAGTGTAATTTAGGCAGATATACAGTTAAAGTCAGAATTATTCGCCCCCCTATGAATTTTTTTTCTTTTTTAAATATTTCCCAAATGATGTTTAACAGAGCAAGGAAATGTTCACAGTATGTCTGATAATATTTTTCCTTCTGGAGAAAGTCTTATTTGTTTTATTTCGGCTCGAAAAAAAAAAAGTTTTAAATTTTTTAAAATCCATTTTAGGGTCAATATTATTATTAGCCCCTTTATATGGAGAGAGATTAGACTCAATAATAATTCACGCAAAAGACACGATGTACACATGCGTAGCCAAATTCACGTACGTAAAATATTTATTTATACTTACAAAAACAATTCACATGCACAAAATAAAAATACATTTTCATAAAATACGTTTCACAAATGCAAAACACCATTTGCAAATATATAAGAGTGTACAGAAAGTTTTGAATGTTTAAAATTCACGAGTTCATCCTGAATGAGAATGTGCAAATCCTCTCTCACGTACGACTCACCCTGAATACGAGTGTGTGCATTTTTGAGACTTTCCTGCCAGAAACAGGCAACTCGTACTTCTCAGCCAATCAGATGAGAGCTGTACTCGATGTCAACCACTCTGCGCTCCTTTTGCGCAGTCTGTTCCTCTAACCAACATGGCGGATACTCCTGTAAGTCAATACTGTTTCCTACTAGTTTGTGTATACGCTTTTTATAGTAGAATCTGAGTGTATTTTCAGTAACTCAATAGAAAAGTGCTTGTGTTAAGTCTATGCTAATTTAAGTGTATAGTAATAAATGTGCAAAGCATCTTGTATTAGCCGCCATGTTGTAATTTGAACAAACCTTGTTGTTTAAATTATGTTAGGGATGAACTAATTTGATTCTTGAGGTTTGTTGTCCCAAGAACAACAAGTGCCTTTAGGACCAAAGTTGCCCATACTTGAACTTGATAAATAAAATGTTTTTTAAATATATTTTGTATAAATTGACGTTTCCATCAATCGTTTTTATGCACATATCCAAAATGAGCATTAAAATAGGTGGGTGGAAACGCAAGGCTAAGGCCAGAAATGCCGCTTCACTTTAAAAAAAGGTTGGGAGACTGACAGAAACTCAGAGTTTAGAGAATAAAACCTGCTCCTGACCAGGTTAGGTTCACAGAGTAAGTGACCACAGTAACTGACTCTGAGTTAAAGTTAACTTTCTTTCAGAAACAGGCTTGACTTACCCCGCTTTCTCGAGTTTAACAAACCTGCCATTTTGAAATGGAAAACCCAGAGTTGCTCTAATTTCAGGGTTAAAATACTCTGAGTTTTCACTTAACCTCCTTTCTGAAATGGGCCCCTGGTGTAAAACATTTGCTTTCATAGACCTTAACTAGCGGGCTGAGAGCCAAAAATAACAGGAACACTTGAAGGAATTAGACTGCGCAAAAGGAGCGCAGAGTGGTTGACATCGAGTACAGCTCCCATCTGATTGGCTGAGAGGTACGAGTTGCCTGTTTCTGGCAGGAAAGTCTCAAAAATGCACACACTCGTATTCAGGGTGAGTCGTACGTGAGAGAGGATTTGCACATTCTCATTCAGGATGAACTCGTGAATTTTAAACATTCAAAACTTTCTGTACACTCTTATATATTTGCAAATGGTGTTTTGCATTTGTGAAACGTATTTTATGAAAATGTATTTTTATTTTGTGCATGTGAATTGTTTTTGTAAGTATAAATAAATATTTTACGTACGTGAATTTGGCTACGCATGTGTACATCGTGTCTTTTGCGTGAATTATTATTGAGTCTAATCTCTCTCCATACCTTTAAGCTATATTTGTTTTCCCATAGTCTACAGAACAAACCATCATTATACAATAACTTGCCTAATTACCCTAACCTGCCTAGTTAACCTAATTAACCTAGTTAAGCCTTTAAATGTCACTTTAAGCTGTATAGAAGTGTCTTGAAGAATATCTAGTCTAATATTATTTACTGTCATCATGGCAAAGAGAAAATAAATCAGTTATTAGAGATGAGTTATTAAAACTATCATGATTAGAAATGTGTTGAAAAATCTGCTCTCCGTTAGACAGAAATTGGTGAAAAGATAAACAGAGGGCTAATAAATCATGGGGGCAAATTTTCTGACCTTAACTGTACATCATAAGATCATAAAGTTATTCTGTATAAGCAAAAAGTTTGCATGCTGCATAAATTTAGCTTCATTTCCACATATTAAAAACAAACGTTACTTGCTCAGTTTGGCATTATTAATGCTGCTTTTGAGGTTTGATGGGAGTGATAATAAACCCAGCAATAATAAGTGAACCGAATGCACAAGATGGATTCTGAATCTCGCATAATGGGATTTTTATTGCTGCAGATATTGTGGGATCGAGGAAGAAGAGGAAACGTCTGATGCAATCTGGCTTTGTGTCTTTTTTTTATAGAAATCCAATAGTCCTCATCTCCAGTGATAGATGAATTTTCTTTCCAATGATGTTTTGGTTGAGATTCATAACGGTGTGATATTTCAGCTCATGTTCATCAGTTCTGCCTGAAATCATCAAAACACACTGTAGTATTAAAGTTCTGTGTGTGTTTCTTTCTCCTCTCGGTTTACTGCCATTAAAATCAGCATTTCTGTTTTTCAAAGGCTGCTGTTTTCTCATCTTTTTGTGTCAAGGATGAATCACATCCTAGTTTAATTTACATTACATGTTGATTCGGTTCAGTTCAGTTAAGTTTAAAGTTAAAATTGTTCAGTTCAGTGTTTATTAAAAGTTGATTCAGTTCATTTCAATGTTGATTCAGGTCACCAAGGTTGTTTCAGGTTAGCTTAGTTCAGTTCAATGTAGATTGAATGTTGATTCAGTTCATTTCAATGTTGATTCAGTTCAGTTTAATGTTTAAATTGTTTATTTCAGTGTTTATTAAATGTTGATTCAGTTCAGTTCAATGTTGCTTCAGTCCCGTTCAAGGTTGTTTCAAGTTAGTTCTGTTCACCTCAATGTATATTGAATGTTGATTAGTTTAATTTCAATATTGATTCAGTTCAGTTTAATGTTCAAACTGTTCAGTTCAGTGTTTAATAAATGATGATTCAGTTCATTTCAAGGTTGTTTCAGGTAAGTTTAGTTCAGTTCTTTGTAGATTGAATGTTGATTCAGTTTATTTCATTGTTGATTCACAGCAGTTCAAGGTTATTTCAGGTAAGTTTAGTTAATGTAGATTGAATGTTGATTTAGTTCAGTTCAATGTCAATTCACTTTATTTCAAGGTTATTTCAGGTTAGTTCAGGTCAGTTCATTGTAGATTAAATGTTGATTTAGTTTATTTCAATATCAATTCAGTTCAGTTCAAGGTTATTTCAGGTTAGTTCAGTTCAGTTCACTGTAGATTGAATGTTGATTCAGTTCAATTCAATGTTGATTCAGTTTAGTTTAAGGTTAAAATTGTTCAGTTCAGTGTTTATTAAATGTTGATTCAGTTTATTTCAATGTTGATTCACTGCAGTTCAAAGTTGTTTCAGGTTAGTTCAGTTTAATGTAGATTGAATGTTTATTCAGTTAATTTCAATGACGATTCAGTTCAGTTTAATGCTAAAACTGTTCAGTTCAGTGTTTATTAAATATTGATTTAGTACATTGTAATGTTGATTCAATGTTGATTCAGTTCATTTCAAGGTTGTTTCAGGTTAATTTAGTTCAGTTCAATGTAGATTGAATGTCAATTCAGTTCAGTTTAATGTTAAAATTGTTCAGTTCAGTGTTTATTAAATGTTGATTCAGTTCAGATCAATATTGATTCAGTTCAGTTCAAGGTTGTTTCAGGTTAGTTAAATGTTTAAATTGTTCAGTTCATTTTATATTAAATGTTGATTTAGTTCAGTTCAATGTTGATTCAGTTCAGTTCAATGTAGATTGAATGTTAATTCAGTTCAGTTCAGTGTCAATTCAGTTCAGTTTAATGTTAAAATTGTTCAGTTCAGTGTTTTGGTTAAGATTCATAGCGCTGTGATATTTCTGCTCATGTTCATCAGTTCTGCCTGAAATCATCAAACTAAACTGTAGTATTAAAGTTCAGTGTGTGTTTCTTTCTCCTCTCGGTTTACTGCCATTAAACTCAACACCTGTGTTTTTCAAAGGCTGCTGTTTTCTCATCTTTTTTTCTTCTTTTTGTGTCAAGGATGAATCACAGCCTCTGCTTTTGAAGAATCACCTTCTCACTGATCATCTCCGAGAACGACAGGCTGTTTTCTTCTGGAGGAAACGTCTTTGAGAAGGAAAAGCCAAATATGTTTTGATGGAAAAGCCAAAAAGGTTTTTTTCAGGTTAGTTCAGTTCAGTTCAATGTAGATTGAATGTTGATTCAGTTCAGTGTTGATTCAGTTCAAAGTCAATGTTGTTTTAGTTCAGTTCAATGTAGATTGAATGTTGATTCGGTTAATTTCAATGTAGATTTAGTTCAGTTTAATGTTGTTTTGGGTTAGTTTAGTTCAAGTTAGATTGAATGTTGATTCAGTTCATTTGAATGTTGATTCAGTTTAGTTCAAGGTTGTTTCAGGTTAGTTCAGTTCAGTTCAATGTAGATTGAATGTTGATTCAGTTCAGTTCAGTTTAATGTAAAACAGTACAGTTTATTGTTGGTTCACTTGAGTTCAGTGTTTATTAAATTTTGATTCAGTTCATTTCAGTGTTGATTCAGTTCAAGTCTAGGTTGTTTTAGTTCAGTTCGATGTAGATTGAATGTTGATTCAGTTCATTTCAATGTAGATTTAGTTCAGTTTAATGTTGTTTTGGGTTAGTTTAGTTCAAGTTAGATTGAATGTCGATTCAGTTTAGTTCAAGGTTGTTTCAGGTTAGTTCAGTTCAGTTCAATGTAGATTGAATGTTGATTCAGTTCAGTTTAATGTTAAAGTTGTTCATTTCAGTGTTAATGCACTTCAGTTTAGAATCGATTGAATGTTGATTCATTTAATTTTAATGTTGATTCATTTCAGTGTTGATTAAATTCAGTTCAAGGTTAGTATAGTTCAGTTTGATGTTGATTCAGTTCAGTTTAGTGTTGTTTCATTTCAGTTCAATGTTGTTTCCATGTCATTTAAGTGTTGATTCATTTTAGTTCAATGCTGATTCGGTCCAGTTTATTGTTAATTTAGTTCAATGTTGATTCAGTTCAGTTCAATGTTGATTCAGATCAGTTTAATGTTGATTCAGAAAAGTTTATTGTTGATTCATTTCAGTTCAGCTTATTGTTGCTGGTGATTCAGTTCAATTCAATGTTGAGTAATTTCTAGTCATTGTAGATTCAAGTCAGTTTAAGCTTATTATTGTTTAAATTGGTGTTGATTCAGTTCAGTTCAATGTTGATTCAGATCAGTTTATTGTTGATTCAAGTCAGTTCAAGCTTACTATAGTTTAAATTGGTGTTGATTCAGTTCAGTTCAATGTTGATTCAGATCAGTTTAATGTTTATTCAGATCAATTTAATGTTGATTCAGAACAGTGAAATGCTGATTCAGTTCAGCTTAGTGTTGAAGTTGATTCAGTTCAGTTCAATGCTGATGCTGATTTATTCAGTTGTTCAGTTCAATGCTGATTTTGTTCAATTTATTCTTGAATTTGTTCAATGTTCATTTGGTTAGTTAAATTTAGATTCAGTTCAATTCAGTGTTAATTTAGTTCAGTTCAATGATGATTCAGTTCATGTTGATTGAATGTTGAAACAGTTCAGTTCAACGTTGATTGAATGTTGATTCAGTTCAGTTTTATTTAGGTTTTAAATAATTAAATACATACTGTTATTAAATACTGTTAGCTTTTTAAATTCATTGTGTTATTTGCCATTTGTTTATAATTCTTTGTGAAATTCACTAGCAGTTTCTGAATAGAAAATGTTTCTGTTTTCAGTGTATGATTAGAGTTGAAGCTAATTAGTGGTTTAAAGTTAAACAACAAGCAATAAAGTCATCTTAAACAGGGATGTTCTGTTACTGAAGGCCAAAAAAAGAGTAAAATAGCAGCTAAAGCTGGTTGTAAATGCACAAACATGAACGTCGATGCTCCTGCACATCCATTATTTCAGGTAACAGGCCCAGAGGTGTGAGTCTGTCGCTCCAGCCGCACATAAAGACAGAATCAATCCTCACGTCTCAGAGGAAATCTGACGTCAGCATCCATTAACATCTCACAGAGTTAACCTTCACTTCACTGGACAGGACTGGCTTTAAATCCACAATCGACACGTTTGATTATTTCAGAAGAGCTATTTCTGTTCAGATCATTATTTCTGTAGCTCTCTCTTTTTTATATTTCAACATTTTTGTAGTATACTGGATTTCTGTAAATAAAACTGTGGACAAATCTCCAAGTTCAGGCTTCAACATATAATATCAATTTGATCTGACTATTCATTCATTCATTTTCCTCATTCATTAGTCCCTTTATTTATCACTGGTCACCATAGCGGAATGAACCAACAACTATTTTGTCATATGTTTTACAGATGCCCTTCCAATCACAACCCAGTACTGGGAAACACCTATACACACTTCCCCTACTTCAATTCCCCTATAGCGCATGTGTTTGGACTGTGAGGGAAACCGGAGCACCCAGAGGAAACCCACACCAACACGGGGAGAACATGAAAACTCCACACAGAAATGCCAACTGACCCAGCCGGGAATCGAACGAGCGACCTTCTTACTGTGAGGCGACAGTGCAAACCATTGAGCCACCCTGATCTGACTCTATAGAGTAGCAAAATAAATAAGTAAATACATAAATAGACAAAATAAATAAATAAATAAATGGAGAAAACGTGAGATGTGTTTGAATGAATTGACCACCGTCTTCATACAGTAAGGGATCACGCAGAGAGAAATCTATTTCTTAAACAACACAGGAGGGCTGTATTTAGTACATTATTGCAAATAAATACACACTTATACACACAAATGCAAGTTAAATCACCCGTGTTGATGTTATTCTAGTATAAACACTGTTTTGTCTAAAATAAAAGTAAACAGTTTGACATAGGGATGTGTAATTAGTCAAAATTCAATAACAAATTAAGTGAAGATGATTAAAGCATGTTTCATTTGTTTATTTGTATTCTATTGCAGTTTTTATTATAATTTTCCGTAATGTTGATGACTTTTCATTAGTTTGTTATTTATTTTGATGATATTTTCAACATTTTTAAACATAATAGTTTTAGTAACTAATTTCTAGTAATTGATTTATTTTATTGATTTCATATAAAAGCTTAACTATGTAGGTTTATTAGGCAAGTTATCGAACAACAGTGGCTGGATCTGTAGCCAATTAATATATACCAGTGACCATCTTGCTGTGAGACCACAGTGCTAACCACTGACCGTGTCGCCCCCGTGTTTCTAAATGCATTAACTAATACAACCTTATTGTAAAGTGTTACCAAAGAGTTTTATGGCTGGTAAACAGTGGTGTTAGGTAACTAATGGCTCGTTTCCACTGACTGGTACGGTTTGGTTTGGTACGGGTCACCTTTATCAGGCTTGCGCTTCCATTAACAAGGGTACCCTTTTGGTGGGCGTGATGTACGACAGAAAGTTTCAGTCGACGTCATTCTCGCTCGAGGAAATGTCTACAATAAAGCTGTACGGGTCGCTCACATATCATATGAGCAGCACTTCTCACAACACAGATGCTTCATACACATAAATACTTGTGTAGAAATGTTTATTACTGACTTTACTATGAACATGAGTTGATTATAACTGCAGATCAATGACAGTGCGAAACAGCCTACTGTAACGTCTGTAATTATATTAAATAACTAAATAAATGAACATATATAAACACATACAGCCCCTTACAGTCTCCGATATGTTACCAACTACAGAAGAACTACATATAGCTGACATTTCGTCAGTATTTAGGTTCAAAACAACACAAAATATAGCCCACAGTCAGTGTAAACCTCTCATCTGTGTCTGTAATCTTCAGCAGCACATGTAGCCTCTTTTAGAGAGTAATTCTGTCATTCCCAGTTCATATTAGTATAAAAAGGTGAAGATAATAGTTAAACATGGTATTTTGTTCATGTTTGCTAAAAAATAATGTGCTCCTTTTCTCCGGCTTCTCCTTTGTTTTTTCGCTCTTGCGTTTGTCAGTGTCTGACAGGATCGGGTTTCAAAAGCACATCAATGGTCAAGCGCAGGTTATTATCATCAGCTCAAGAAGTTTGTTATTTAAGATATAATGTTAGACGCGCGGCGAGCGCAAGGAAGAAAGCGAAACCGCTCGCGCCTCAGACTGGCTCGTAAAAAAACTACGGGGCACAGGGTAAATCCAACACAATCTCACGGCAATTCGTAACTTTTTTTTTAGTGGCTAATTCGTACGAATTCGTACGATCTAATTCGTACAATTTAGTACGATTTGCTCATTCTCCAATGACGGTTGGGTTTAGGGGTGGGGTTAGGTGCCACGCCTCCTTTTTAAAATCGTACCATTTCGTACGACTGAACTCGTACGAATTCGTACGAATTAGCCACTAAACTGTCAAAACGTAAAATACTTACGTTTTCTCGTGAGATCAGGCTGGTAAATCTGCTCTTCTTCTTGGCTTTGTGGCTGTTTATCAATACGACGACAAGGTTTGTTTGAGCCCAGGTCGACCATGGCTCGTTATTATATGTATTTATAATTCCGCTGTAATCTCTCGGCTCGCCGGCTGTGTATTTCAAACATGGCGGGTTTTTTGTTTTCATTCTGGCTTGTTGCGTAAGCGAATGACGTATCTCTGTAAACCAATAGCGTTCAGCTGCGCGTGTGGCTCTGCCTTTTGGTACCCTTTCTCGTGTTTGGTACCCTTTCGAAAGGGTGCCGAAAAAGTGGTACAGTACGGTTTGGTTAGGTACGCCTTTTGACAGTGGAAACGGCCATAATTACAAATGCTCACATTACTTTAATTGAGTAGTTTTTCTCAGGAATTATAATTTACTAGGTAGTTTTTAAAATTGTGTACTTTTACTTTCCTTCGAGTACATTTTTACTGCAGTTTTGGTACTTTTACTCCACTAGTTTCCGTCAACCAGCAGTCACTACTTTATATTATCTTGTCTATGGAGATTAGAAAATCAGTCCTGCGAGTCCAATCAAATCACACATACAAGATAATTTGCATTATAATGAACTACTTCAAGACATGGGTGCTTTACATTGCAGCAAACTGTTTGGAAGCATTAAAAGTGTCCAAGAAGATGTTCAAAATCTTTTCACACATTGACCCAGAGACTGTTTAGATGTATGTCACTGATGAAAAGCTTGACGTTGTGTGGACGTTACCACTATGACGTCTATCAGGTGTTAGATTTTGGTTGCCCTACCTGATGAATAAATGTCAGTATTTGACATCAATATGACGTTGATTTAAGACGTTGGCTTGAGATTAGATTTTGGTCACTTTCTAACAACCTAAAATCAACTAAATATCAATGTCATCTGATGTAGTTATTGGACGTCAAAATAACGTTGTGCTTAGATGCTGGTTAGACATTGAATTTTGGTCACCTGATGTTACAACCTAAATCTAACCTAATATTAACGTCTTATGACGTTGTGTGCCTGCTGGACAATCACCAAATGCACTACAGAATGTTACGTTTACACACATTCACAAATTACATGTAAGTGCATCAGCTTTTAACAGTGTAATACTCACTACTCTTGAGTACTTTTAAAAGATTTACTTTTTACTCATACTTTGAGTAATATTTACAGCAGATACTTTTACTCTACTCGCACTACATTTTTAGGCAAGCAATGGTACTTTTACTTGAGTAGGATTTTTCAGTACTCTTTCCACCACTGTTGGTAAATAATGAAAATTGTCTGGTAAATTTTTCTAATGTCATGCACAGGCCATTCTTAGGTTTGACAAAAAGTTAGTTTTAGGTCCTCTGTGTGTGTGTGTGTGTGTGTGTGTGTGTGTGTGTGTGTGTGTGTGTGTGTGTGTGTGTGTGTGTAGACGTTCACTTCTGGCTGGGCAAATGTGACTGAAAAGCAAATATAGCCCACTAACACATTTTCTGCTTATGTAAATTTCCCGAAATTGACAATTTCCAGCACATAAACTAGACTATTAATATTTTCCTGCTACGGTCAATTTGTTTCCTGTGCTGCGCGAGTCGTGAGCAGGCAGATATCAGAAACACAGCAGGACGTCGCTCTCTTTCCACAGATGTCATTTCATTTTCACTCCAGCACCCAAAACTCACAAAACTCTCATCTGCGGGTTTTGAAAGTAAAAACTAACGCAAATATATGTACATATTATTTTTTACACAAAGTTTGATCATAGAATATGGGACGAAACCAACCATCCAATGATTATACATAATATACACTCAAAAAATAGCTGGGTTGTTTTAACTCAAATGTAAAGTTGGGTTACTGTTTTTTTTTGCTCAATTTTACAGACACGTTTAGCACAATGCTTTGGGTTTGTCCAAATTTAAGCAGTAATTTATATGATATAATTTCATATCCATTTTATTTCAAATATTGCGTTATTAAATAATGGTTTAATGTTTATAGTTAATAACAGTCTAATAACAATTCATCTATCTATCTATCTATCTATCTATCTATCTATCTATCTATCTATCTATCTATCTATCTGTCTGTCTGTCTGTCTGTCTGTCTGTCTGTCTGTCTGTCTGTCTGTCTGTCTGTCTGTCTGTCTGTCTATCTGTCTGTCTATCTATCTGTGTATCTATCTATCTATCTATCTATCTATCTATCTATCTATCTATCTATCTATCTATCTATCTATCTATCTATCTATCTATCTATCTATCTATCTATCTATCTATCTATCTATCTATCTATCTATCTATCTATCTATCTATCTATCTATCTATCTATCTATCTATCTGTCCGTCTATCTGTCCGTCTATCTATCTATCCGTCTGTCTATCTATCCGTCTGTCTATCTATCCGTCTATCCGTCTGTCTATCTATCTATCTATCTATCTATCTATCTATCTATCTATCTATCTATCTATCTATCTATCTATCTATCTATCTATCTATCTATCTATCTATCTATCTATCTATCTATCTTTGTTGATTTGTCAATACATCCATCTGCCTGCCCATAGTCAGAATTATTAGCCGCCTTTGATCTTTATAAATATTTCCCAAATGATGTTTAACAGATTCAGGAAATGTTCACAGTATGTCTGATAATATTTTTTTCTTCTGGAGAAAGTTTTATTTGTTTTATTTCGGCTAGAATAAAACCAGTTTTTAATTTTTTAAAACCCATTTTAAGGTCAAAATTATTAGCCCCTTTAAGCTATATTTTTTCGATCGTCTACAGAACAAACCATCATTATACAATAACTTGCCTGATTACCCTAACCTGCCTAGTTAACCCAATATATAACCCAATAACATACATATACTATATATTGTACATGCATTTATTTCTATTATTAAACACTATTTTATCTCCCTACAGAAGTACTTTAGGGTCTTTTAAAAGCCCTTCCAGAAGTGTATCATAAAATTCCCTTGTTGTCTGCATGCAAGTTTATTTTTTGGCCCCACTTTGTGTAACCAGACTTTAGCTTATCATTATCTGTGTGTTATTTTGGGCTGTGTGTGTGTGTGTGTGTGAGTTTGTTCTCCGCCTGACCTGATTCATCAGCTGATAGTGAAGGCTGGATGCAGAAGAGAATTGGACATTAACACATTAGAGGAGTGTTAACCTCATCAGACAGAAAGACCAGTTCTGCCCTGCGGACACTAAACCACCCATAAACCCCAGCAGGTGATGAGCGTCTGGACCTGATGTGTCTGGAGTGTGAGTGTGTGTATGTGTGTGTTTGCAGGGTCATGCTGAAGACAGACTATTTCTGCATTTCTCTGAAACGTCACACTGGAGAGCTTTGAGCTGATTTTAGCAGGTTTGCAAAGTGCTTTTTCAAGTATAACGAACGCTGGATTTCTGAAACTGGGGACATCTAGATGATATAAATATAACATTTCATTTAATCTCATCCTTTATTTGCAAGTAAAAATAGTGGATCTGCGAACAAAGTTCCACACAAACCTGTAAAGCTCAGTTTTTTGTTTCATATTTATACTTATACATAGGTATATTTATACTAATTTAGACAATATATGTGATTATACTGTCAAATTAAATAAGATCATTTACGTTTATTTACATTTTTGTCAGTGTTGTGTGTAGTTTAGAGTATCATATGTCATCAGTGATTTCTTTAGGCTTAGTTGAATAAGTTTTTTAAAGTTTTTGTTAAATCATAATTTGTTAAATTATAAAGCTTTACCCTTTCCTATTAGCAATGATCACTATTTATGTGTGTCATTTTAATATGATTGAACTCTTTATCATATGTTTATTAATTTCAACATGAAAAAATACTATTATTATACAGTACTTTATATATCAAATGTAGTCATTTTTTTATAAGTAATATTAGTCTCTTTAAGGATTCGACTAAAGTGTATGAATGAATCTGTTATGGTGATTCTATTGTTGCTGTGGTACAAAACAACTATAGTAATTGATCTGTTGTGGCAATTTTATGGGTGCTATGGTAACACTACAATAGTAATTGATCTGTAACGGTGATTCCATAATTGTTATGGTAACACAACAACTATAGTAATTGATCTGTTCTGGTGATTCTATTGTTGCTATGGTAACACAACAACTATTGTAATTTATCTGTCGTGGCGATTCTATAGTTGCTATGGTAACAACAACTATAGTAATTGATCTGTCATGGCGATTCTATAAATGCTATGGTTACACAACAACTGTAGTAATTGATCTGTTGTGGTGATTCTATAGTCGCTATGGTAACACAACTATAGTAATTGATTTGTCGTGGCGATTCTATAGTTGCTATTGTAACAACAATGATAGTAATTGATCTGTTGTGGCGATTCTATAGGTGCTATGGTAACAACAACTATAGTAATTTATCTGTTCAGGTGATTCTCCAGTTGCTATGGTAGCACTACAATAGTAATTGATCTGTAACGGTGATTCAATAATTGCTATGTTAACACAACAACTATAGTAAATGATCTGTTCTGGTGATTCTATAGCTGATATGGTAACACAGCAACTACAGTAATTGATCTGTTCTGGCGATTCTATAGTTTCTATGGTAACACAAAAACTTTAGTAATTCATCTGTTGTGGCGATTCTAAAGTTTCTATGGTAACAACAACTATGGTAATTGATCTGTCATGGCGATTCTATAGGTGCTATGGTAACACAACAACTGTAGTAATTGATCTGTTGTGTTGATTCTATAGTTGCTATGGTAACACAACAACGATAGTAATTGATCTGTCATGGCGATTCTATAGGTGCTATGGTAACAACAACTACATTGATATGTTGTGGCGATTCTATAGTTGCTATGGTAACACAACTACTACAGTAATTGATATGTTGTGGCGATTCTATAGTTGCTATGGTAACACAACAACTATAGTTTTTGATCTGTCGTGGCGATTCTAGAGTTGCTATGGTAACACAACAACTGTAGTAACTGAATTGTTAAGGCTATTCTATTGTTGCCATAGTAACACAACAACTATAGTAATATACATACAGTAAATGACCCAACACTGTAGTTTTCTAGCATTATAAGGTCTATTATACTACAATACATCCGTTTACCATAGTAAAAACTGAAGTATACTGCAGTATTTACAGTTTATCAGTTCACTAATAGTACAGTATAGTGCAGCACTCACAAACAGTTATACATACCATAATATATATAACAACATAACTATAATAAGATTAAAAAACACTAGAATTTACTACAGTATTTTTCTTGCAGGTATAGTGTAAATGTGGTGTGATCTGTGCTGTGCTTCTGCTGACTTTGAGAGGGTTTTCTCTTTGAAGTTGCTCTGCTTTCAGGCTTCTGCTGGTCTTTTGTTGCAGTTCATGCTTGCTTTTTTCCACGAGGGCAGAACTCGAAGAGCTCAACACTAATATCTCCTGCAGGACCGCGTTCTTCAACATCTAAAAATGAGTGTGTCTATGCAAATGAGGTCGCCCTGCTTTCTTCTATTGTCGTGTGAATGACAGATTCATTCATAACAGCTTTCTGAAGTCGGACGTTCAGGGCTGGGGAGAATCGGATTACATGTGATTTAAAGTCCTCATGAAATTAGACGTTCGTATCAGCATGTTTGTCTTAAGGATATCTAAAACAGGGACAAAATTTACATTTAGAAGATATAAACCTGATAGAAACTTGCAGCTTGCAGTTTGTCACTTACACCGAAATGGATCAACAATTGTTTTTGACTTCATACTTCAGTTCTTCATCAAATCTTCTGACCAATCAAATGCTCTCTAGTATCTGACATGCCCCGCCCCTTCTTCTCATTGGCATTTCATTTGATGCGCTTGAGCTCAACGACTCTCACTAGCAGAGCTGTGATAAAAACGAAACGCTATTGGCTGTTTTTAAAAGGGGGAGGAACTAGACTATGCCCCGCCCTCTCATCATGTTTCAGTTGGGATTACGGCAAACACTGAATACACATTTCACAGGAGCTTTAAAGGAACACAATAGGGGCGGTGCGGTGGCGCATTAGATAGCGCTGTCACCTCACAGCAAGAACGAGCCTCGGCTGGGTCAGTTGACATTTCTGTGTAAGGTTTGCTTGTTCTCCTGCGTGTTGGCTTGGGTTTCCTCTGGGTGTTCCGGTTTCCCTCACAAGTCCAAAGACATGCGGTATAGGTGAATTGGGTAAATTAAATTGTCTGTAGTGTATGTGTGTGAATGAGAGTGTTTGGGTGTTTCCCAGTTATGGGTTGCAGCTGGAAGGGCATGCACTGGATAAGTTGGTGCTTCCGCTGTGGCAACCCCTGATTAATTAAGGGACTAAGCAGAAAAAAAATTTAATGAAATATTTTTTTTTTAAATAGGCTTAATTTACAGCTCTCCAAGAGTTTGACATTTAAATAATTTTTAATGCATTCATTCGGATCTGTTGGGAACTTTTAGCTTAACTTAGCATAAATTATTGAATCGGATTAGACCATTAGCATCTCACTCAAAAATGACAAACGGATTTGGATATTTTCCTATTTTAAGCCTGATTCTTCTGTATAGTTAAATTGTGTATTAAGACTGGCAAAAAATGAAAAGTTGCTCAATTAATAGGCTCATATGACTAAGAAAATATTTTTTCTTTCCAGCTTAATAATCAAGGAACTTACACAGCACTTTATGAATTTACCGGCCACTTTATTAGGTACACCTTACTAGTAGCAGGTTGGACCCCCTTTTGCCTTCAGAACTGCTTTAATCCTTAATGGCATAGATTTAACAAGCTACTGGAAATATTCCTCAGAGATTTTGCTCCGTATTGACCTGATAGCATCACGCAGTTGCTGCAGATTTGTCCGCTGCACATCCATGATGCCAATCTCCCGTTCCACCACATCCCAAAGGTGCTCTATTGGATTGAGCTCTGGTGACTGTAGAGGCCATTTGAGTACAGTGAACTCATTGTCATGTTCAAGAAACCAGTCTGAGATGATTCATGCTTTATGACATGATGCGTTATCCTGCTGGAAGTAGCCATCAGAAGATGGAGACACTGTGGTCATTAAGGGATGGACATGGTCAGCAACAATACTCAGGTAGGCTGTGGTGTTGACACCATGCTCAATTGGTACTAATGAGCCCAAAGTGTGCCAAGAGAGCATCCCCCACACCATTACACCACCACAAGCACCCTGAACTGCCGATACAAGGCAGGATGGATCCATGCTTTCATGTTGTTGATGCCAAATTCTGATATGACCATCCGAATGTGGCTGCAGAAATTAAGACTCATCAGACCAGGCAACGTTTCTCCAATCTTCTATTGTCCAGTTTTGGTGAGCCTGTGTGAATTGTAGCCTCAGTTTCCTGTTCTTATCTGACAGGAGTGGCAACTGGTGTGGTCTTCTGCTGCTGTAGCTCATCCGCCTCAATGTTGGGACGTGTTGTGCGTTCAGATCGTCTTGACCATGTCTACATATCTAAATGCATTGAGTTGCTGCCATGTGATAGGCTGATTAGAAATTAGCAGTAACATGCAGTTAAACAGGTGTACCTAAAAAAGTGGCCAGTGAGTGTATATTAACTTCTATATCATATATATTAACTTATATTGCTTGCTTATTGATTAGATATTGTTGTTTATTAGTACTTAAGAGGCACATATTCTGCATGATCTTATTCATAAACCAGTCCGACATTAATAAATATTAATGAGCAGCAAATTAGTAGATTATTCACTCATTCATTCATTCATTTTCTTTTCGGCTTAGTCCCTTTATTAATCAGGGGTCGCCACAGCGAAATGTACACCAACTTATCCAGCATATGTTTTACACAGTGTATGCCCTTCAAGCTGCAACCCATCACTGGGAAACACCCATACACACTCATTCACACACATACACTTCGGACAATTTAGTTAATCAAATCCGCTATGGCGCATGTGTTTGGAAACTGGAGCACCCTGAGGAAACCCACACCAACACAGTGAGAACATGCAAACTCCACATAGAAATGCCAACCGACCCAGCCAGGGCTTGAACCAGTGACCTTCCTGCTATGAGGCGATTGTGCTACCCACTGTGCCACTGTGACTCCCAAATTAATAGTTTATTGAGGTAAAATCATAGTTAATGATTTGTTAGTAACTTAAATAAAGGAGTGACCCAACATTTCGCTAAACTACAGTAGTAGGTGCTTGCTGATTTAGTTTTTTCACATAAACAAATGCAGTTATTCATAACTTTTCTAATCCTATATTATTTTCAGAGGGCCATACACCTTTTGACACTAGAAAGGCAAATTTGTGAGATTTCAATTAATGTTTCATATGTTCCCCCTTGAAGGGACACCAGAGAGGACGACTGAAAGGGTCTTTTCAATGTTTTTTCCCTCCTGCCTTTTGGACATGCAGATCGGCTTTGCTTTTCCACAGGGACGTTTGGCCCAGATAAAGGCAGCACGGCACTAACCCACACAAGCAAATCAAATCATTTACAGTAGCACGCACACACGCACACGCACACGCACACACACACACACACACACACACACACACACGCACACACACACGCACACACACACACACACACACACACACACACAAAATTAGATGTGTATTGATGCATAGTATAGGTGAAATTAATTGATTCTGGTGCATTTAATAAAAAAAATAAGCCATTCCGGGTGCATCACATTGAGAGTTTAAATAATATTACAATAATTCATCCACCTGCTGTCAATTATGTACAAAAACATATGATTTTTTGCACTCTTGTCACATGGGTCAGCAGGTAACCACCCAGAATGAATTAGAAACAGCATAACAACACTCTAAAGTTACTCCTTAGCAACCACATAGCAACATGCTATACATCTCTCAGAATACCTTAGCCACCATATAGTAACATATTAAAACTCACAGGACACATAAGCAACACACTAATTATCCTCCTGAAGACCTTAGCAACCATATATCAACATGCTAAAAATACACAGAATACCTTATCAACCTCACAACAATGTCATAAATCACACAGAACATCTTAGCAACTGCATACCAACATGCAAAAGAAATCTCAGAACACCTTAGCAACTGCATAGAAAAAAAAACTCAAGAAAAACATAGCAACATATTGCTAATCACTCAATACACCACATAGATATACGCATTAGATGTCGCTTGCCCTGTTGCTGTCTATTGCAGTGTTTCCCAACCCTGTTCCTGAAGGCACACCAACAGTCCACATTTTCAACCTCTCATTAATCAAACACACCTGAATCATCTTATCATAACGTCAGAAGAGACTCCAAAACCTGAATTTAATGGGTCAGATAACGGAGACATCCAAAATATGTACTGTTGGTGTGCCTCCAGGAACAGGGTTGGGAAACACTGGTCTATTGGAAGGAATGCGTCAATAGAGCCGCCATTTTAGTACAGGGTTGCGCTCCTTTGAAATGAATGCGGGACCAAGCTGCAGTGGAGGACTGTGGCCATCTAAAGCCAGACATATACACATATATCTATGATCGGGAGTTTTCCCGGAGGTCAGTATGCAAATTTTTTTTTTTATTACGAAAATTATAATTTTACATCACTTTTCTACATGGATGGATCAGTGATCGCACGGGCATTCCTGACAAAAAGCTTGTGTTTGTGTGCATGGAAATGTACTATCCTCCCTTCTTATTAAATTTGATCTAATCTGTGTCGTGAAACACATCCCCTCTCCCACTTTCACTTCTCATACTGACGGAGGGAGCGATTCGTTTGGGAATGAATCTCTATTATGAATGACTCGTTCACTTAGCCGACAACAATATAAGTTTCTGGCACCGCAGCGTCTTGTTGTCATATTTCATAACATTGTTTGCTGATTTTATTCAACAATACTAGCATAAGCTGAGTATTTAGTGCAAGTTGGTGCTACTTTGCCTTATGGTGAATGGAGTAAGTGACTACATGACTTTGCTCAATGAGCACGAGCAAAGCGGTAGTGGTTTCATGGTGTTGCATTGCAATAAGTTATTATTTCACATCTTTTCAGGGCTCAACATAAAGATGTACTGTACCAAATTTTCCCCTGGTCACACTGAAAAATAAATAAATAAATATATAAGTAAATAAATAAATAAATAAATAAATAAATAAATAAATAAATAAATAAATAAATAAATAAATAATATTTTAGCCACACATTTAAAATCATTTGAAAAGTTCAAAAACTAGCGAAAATTATATTGTAATATATACACACTTTTTATTCAAAAACACTTTTCTTTAAAAAAAAAAACAACGACACTAAAGGATCACCTGTGTCTCACTGTGCGCTTGCAAGTGATACTTCTTTCATTCTGTTTTCACCTGCTTCCTTTTGCTCGCGCAAACACAGTTATTTTTTCCAGTCATGCTGCTTCTCAATTCTTGAGGGCCATCTTTATTGTCGAACTCTGCTTTTAAGGAAACTACAATTTAAAAATAAATTTCAACCAGCCAAATTGGCTATTAGGAGAGGTTGTCTAACTCGCCACAGCTGAAATCTACCCGCATTTGGCCGGTTAACAGGTGTTAATGTCAAGCCCTACACATGTATGTTTATACTGTTTCCACTACAGAATGAGTAATTATTAATTTTGTAGGAATGAAAATGATCATATGCATTTGTTTATCTGGCAAAACATCTTTTTCACCATGAAGGTCCATACTGACTCCAAAGGTAGATACTGATTTGACGATGTGGTCACATGTTGATTGGTCAGTTTGAGTGTCTCAGTATTTGGGCTTTGGTCACATGGTCAAGAAAGATACAAAATAGGTGGTAAACTGTGCTCTGTGTCTTTTCCTGCTCTGCTCCTGTCCTGCTATCAGGCTTTCTTTGAGGCCTACTCTCTTTCTCTCTCTCTCTCTCTGGTAACTTAATTTTACATTTAAGCTGGGTACAATTATTATCATGTGTTTTATCATTTGATATTTTATCATTTTATACAGTTAATTTGTAATTAATTCAGTTGTAACCATAGAGAATTATTGTCATTAAATCATCTCATTTCGAGTATTCGTGAATTATTTTTGATTTAACATCAACACTTAATTGCTCCATATTGTAATACAATATAATCACATATCAGAAATGCTCTCCCACATTTTTAGCTATTAATACTGCCCTTATTTCCATTTGTGGTACACAATCTACATTGTATACGCGCTATACAAATAAAGGTGAATTGAATTGAATTGAATAAGATTGCAGAAGGATAATTTGACCTGAAATGCAGTTTTTCACCATCATACTGATAACTTTTAATCATTCAGCAGAACTACTGTAGTCTGAACCGTTATAGTTAAAAACACATTCTCGACTATTTTGATTATTATTTTTGCTAATAATATTGTATTTCAGTTTGTTTTTCAGTGACTGATATTTTTATTGAGCTTTATTTTTCATTTGCTGTGAATTTTGCCATTAACAAAAATGTTTTTTGACCAACACTTTTAGTCTCAGTTTTTGTTTACTAAAATAACCTTGGATTCAGTTCACATTGCCTGTCCATCATCTCAGAGAAACAGCTCGAAACGCACAGTAAAGCCTTTCCTGTCTCTTTAAAAGTGTCTCTTCAATCCTGCAGATCTGCATGTGTGTCTCTGCTCACGATTCACATCATGACTCACTCAGCAACAACCCAAGCAGCAGATTCTCTGCAGATCTGGAGTGAAAAAAGAGCCATTGCAGGATTGGAGAGTGTTGATAAGAGTTTCCAGCAGTTCACATTTTCCTGAAACAATATTACAGCAATTTATAGTGAATACGATAGTGTTTCTGAACCATACTATAGTAGTAGAATTGTAGTAGTAGTACTTGAATTCATCTGTTGACATGATTCTATCATTGCTATGGTAACACAACAACTATAGTAATTGATCTGTTGTGGTGATTCTATAGTTGCTATGGTAACACATCAACTACAGTAATTTATCTTTTGTCCGATTCTATCATTGCTATGGTAACAACTGTAGTAATTGATCTGTTGTGGTGATTCCTTTGTTGCTATGGTAACACAACTACTATAGTAATTAGCCTGTTGTGGTGATTCTATTGTTGCAATGGTAACACAACAACTATAGTAATTGATCTGTTCTGGTGATTCTATAGCTGCTATGGTAACACAACAACTATAGTAATTCATCTGTTGTGGTGATTATATAATTGCTATGGTAACAACAACTATAGTAATTCATCTGTTGTGGTGATTATATAATTGCTATGGTAACAACAACTATAGTAATTGATCTGATGTTGTGATTCTATAGTTGCTATGGTAAAACAACAACTACAGTAATTGATTTGTTGTGGTGATTCTATCATTGCTATGGTAACACAACAACAATAGTAATTGATCTGTGGTGCGATTCTATCATTGCTATAGTAACAACTATAGTAACTGATCTGTTGTGGTGATTCTATCCTTGCTATGGTAACAACAACTATAGTAATTGATTTGTTGTGCAATTATATCATTGCTATGGTTACAACTATAGTAATTGATGTGTTGTGGTGATTCCTTTGTTGCTATCGTAACACAACTATAGTAATTAGCCTTTTGTTCTGATTCTATTGTTGCTATGGTGACACAACAACTATAATAATTGATCTGTTCTGGTGATTCTATAGTTGCTATGGTAACACAACAACTGTAGTAATTGATCTGTTGTGGTGACTCTGTAATTGCTATGGTCACACAACAACTATAGTAATTGATCTGATGTGGTGATTCTATAGTTGCTATGGTAACACAACAACTACAGAAATTGATCTGTTGTGGTGATTCTATCGTTGCTATGGTAACACAACAAATATAGTAATTGATCTGTTGTGCGATTATATCATTGCTATAGTAACAACTATAGTAACTGATCTGTTGTGGTGATTCTATCCTTGCTATGGTAACAACAACTATAGTAATTGATTTGTTGTGCAATTATATCATTGCTATGGTTACAACTATAGTAATTGATCTGTTGTGGTGATTCCTTTGTTGCTATCGTAACACAACTATAGTAATTAGCCTGTTGTTCTGATTCTATTGTTGCTATGGTAAGACAACAACTATAATAATTGATCTGTTCTGGTGATTCTATAGTTGCTATGGTAACACAACAACTGTAGTAATTGATTTGTTGTGGTGACTGTAATTGCTATGGTCACACAACAACTATAGTAATTGATCTGATGTGGTGATTCTATAGTTGCTATGGTAACACAACAACTACAGTAATTGATCTGTTGTGGTGATTCTATCGTTGCTATGGTAACACAACAAATTTAGTAATTGATCTGTTGTGCGATTCTATCATTGCTATAGTAACAACTATAGTAACTTATCTGTTGTGGTGATTCTATTGTTGCAATGGTAACAACAACTATAGTAACTGATTTGTTGTGCGATTATATCATTGCTATGGCAACAACTATAGTAATTGATCTGTTGTGGTGATTCCTTTGTTGTTATCGTAACACAACAACTGTAGTAACTGGTCTGTTGTGGTGATTCTATTGTTGCTATGGTAACACAACAACAATAGTAATGGATCTGTTGTGGTGATTCTATTGTTGCTATGGTAACACAACAACTATAGTAATTGATCATTTGTGCGATTCTATCATTGTTATGGTAACAACTGTAGTAATTGATCTGTTGTGGTGATTCCTTTGTTACTATGGTAGCACAACTACTATAGGGATTGATCTGTTGTGGTGATTCTATAGTTGCTATGGTAACACAATAAATTTAGTAATTGATCTGTTGTGGTGATTCTATAGTTGCTATGGTAACACAACAACTATAGTAATTCATCTGTTGTGGTGATTCTATAGTTGCTATGGTAACACAACAATTATAGTAATTGATCTGTTGTGGTGATTCTATAGTTGCTATGGTAACACAACAACTATAGTAATTGATCTGTTGTGGTGATTCTATAGTTGCTATGGTAACACAACAATTATAGTAATTGATCTGTTGTGGTGATTCTATAGTTGCTATGGTAACACAACAACTATAGTAATTGATGTCTTTTGCAATTTTATCATTGCTATAGTAAGAACTATAGTAACTGATCTGTTCTGGTGAAAAAACACTTTATGTATTTACTATAATTTACTATGGTACTTTGTTCATGTGGGATGCAGCTGTAACTCCACTACTGTATATAGACTGTTAATTTGCATCAAGCGAGACTAAAAGAGGCTTAATTGAGGCAGTAAGGATGTGAAGCGGTGTCTGTGCGTCCCGGCTGGATAAATATTGACTGTAGTGGAGCAGATGGCCAGTGTTGGAGAGGCAGAGTCCAGGATCAGGACTGACATCTGCTCTCTATGAACGTCAGAGGACAAAATCACTGCACAGTCACACATACAGCTGAAGTCAGAATTATTAGCCACCCTGTATATATTTTCCCCCAACTACTGAAATGTAAGATTTTTTTCAACACATTTCTAAAAATAATAGTTTTAATAACTCATTTCTAATAACTGATTTCTTTTATCTTGGCCATGATGACAGTACATAATATTTGACTAGATATTCTTCAAGACACTAGTATTCAGCTTAAACTGACATTTAAAGGCTTAACTAGGTTATTTAGGGTAAAGTTAGGGTAATTCAGCAAGTCATTGTATAACAGTGGTTTGTTCTGTAGACAATCCAAAACAAATATTGCTTAAGGGGGCTAATAGTATTGACCTTAAAATGGGTTAAAAAAAATTTAAAACTGCTTTTATTCTAGCCGAAATAAAACAAACAAGACTTTCACCAGAAGAAAAAATATTATATGAAATACTGTGAAAATTTCCTGAATCTGTTCAACATCATTTGGGAAATATTTGAGAAAGAAATTCACAGGAGGGTGAATAATTTTGACTGTATCTCTAAACTAAAGGCATGCTTTCAGTGTGTGATAATATCTGTGGGGCTTTAGTTGACTACTCTTCGTTTTAAAATATGTTGTTAGCATTTTTGATATTTCTATTTATTTTAGCTTTTTTTACGCACCCTTGTGTACTAAAATAATGATAAATAATAATAATAATAATAATAATAATAATAATAATAATAATAATAATAATAATACTACATGTCTGTAGACTGTAAAAAAAATACTGGTTGCCCTAATTTTTTTAACTAAATCAAATTAGCCTTATGAGTAATTTGAACTTATATTAAACTGACTTCTTGACAACTTGCATAACTAATAAAATTAAGTTAGAAGCTTTTTATCTTAGTTTAATATGGTACAATTAATTAAAAACATCAGTTGTCATAACTAAGTGATCAAATAATTTTTTACAGAGTACATAATAAGTAATAAATAAAAAAGCAATAAATAACAATATCAATAAACCATAAAAGAAGCCGCCTTTACAAAATGACAACAATAAAATAAAGTGTTAAACTGTTCACTGATATGCTGACTATGTAGAATAATAATATAATGAATAGAATAGAATAGAATAGGACAGAATATAATAGAACAGGACAGAATAGAATAGAATAGAATAGAACAGAATAGAATAGAATAGAACAGAATAGAATAGAATAGAATAGAATAGAATAGAATAGAATAGAATAGAATAGAACAGAATAGAATAGAACAGAATATAATAGAACAGGACAGAGTAGAATAGAACAGAATAGAATAGAATAGAATATAATAGAACAGGACAGAATAGAATAGAACAGAATAGAATAGAATAGAATAGAATAGAATAGAATAGAATAGAATAGAACAGGACAGAATAGATCAGGACAGAATAGAATAGAACAGAATAGAATAGAACACAACAGGACAGAGTAAAATAGAATAGAATAAAACATGACAGAATAGAATAGAATAGAATAGAATAGGACACAATAAAATCGAATAGAATTTAATAGAATAGAACATGACGGAATAGAATAGAATAGGACAGAATAGAATAGAACAGAACAGGACAGAATGGAATAGAACAGAATAGAATAGAACAGAATATAATAGAACAGGACAGAGTAGAATAGAACAGAATAGAATAGAATAGAATAGAATAGAATAGAATAGAATAGAATAGAACAGAATAGAATAGAATATAATAGAACAGGACAGAGTAGAACAGGACAGAATAGAATAGAACAGAACAGAATAGAACAGAATAGAATAGAATAGAATAGAATAGAATAGAATAGAATAGATTAGAATAGAATAGAATAGAATAGAATAGAATAGAATAGAATAGAATAGAATAGAATAGAATAGGACAGAATAGAATAGAAAAGGACAGAATAGAACAGGACAGAATATAATAGAACAGAATAGAATAGAACACAACAGGACAGAGTAAAATAGAATAGAATAGAATAAAACATGACAGAATAGAATAGAATAGAATAGAATAGGACACAATAACATAGAATAGAATTTAATAGAATAGAACATGACAGAATAGAATAGAATAGAACAGAATAGAATAGAACACAACAGGACAGAGTAAAATAGAATAGAACAGAACATGACAGAATAGAATAGAATAGAATTGAATAGAATAGAACATGACAGAATAAAATAGAATAGAATTGAATAGAATAAAATAGAACATGACAGAATAGAATATAATAGAATAGAATAGGACAAAATAGAATAGAATAGAATCGAAGAGGACAGAATAGAATAGAACAGAACAGAATAGAATAGAACACAACAGGACAGAGCAGAATAGAATAGAATAGAACAGAACATGACAGAATAGAATAGAATAGATTAGAATGGGACAGAATAAAATAGAATAGAAATGAATAGAATAGAATAGGATAGAATAGAATTGAATAGAATAGAACAGAACATGACAGAATAGAATAGAATAGAGCACAACAGGACAGAGTAAAATAGAATAGAATAGAATAAAACATTACAGAATAGAATAGAATAGTACATAATAAAATAGAATAGAATTGAACAGAATAGAACATGACAGAATAGAATAGAATAGAATAGAATAGAATAGAATAGAAGAGGACAGAATAGAATAGAACATAACAGAATAGAATAGAACACAACAGGACAGAGCAGAATAGAATAGAATAGAACATGACAGAATAGAATAGAATAGAATAGAATAGAATAGAATAGAATAGGACAGAATAAAATAGAATAGAAATGAATAGAATAGAATAGGATAGAATAGAATTGAATAGAATAGAATAGAACAGAATAGAATAGAATAGAATAGAATAGAGCACAACAGGACAGAGTAAAATAGAATAGAATATAATAAAACATTACAGAATAGAATAGAATAGTACAGAATAAAATAGAATAGAATAGAATAGAACATGATAGAATAGAATAGAACAGAACAGAATAGATTAGAGTAGAATTAATTTATTCATTCATTTTCCTTCGACTTAGTCCCATTATTCATCAGGGTCGCCACAGGAGAATGTACCAACAACTTTTCCAGCAAATGTTTTACACAGCAGATGCCTTTTCAGCCCCAACCCAGTACTGGGAAACACCCACACGCACTCATACACTACGGCCAATTTAGTTCATCAATTCCCCTGTAGCGCATGTGTTTGGACTGTGGGGGAAACCGAAGCACCCGGAGAAAACCCATGCCAACACGGGGAGAACATGCAAACTCCACACAAAAATGCCAACTGACCCAGCCAAGGTTCGAACTTACAACTTTCTTGCTGTGAGATGACAGTACTAACCACTAAGCCACCTTGCCGTCGATAGAATATGTTAAAATAGAATAGAATCAAACAGAACAGTCGCTGATGCAGAAATAAGCAGTAAAAGCGTCAGACGTTCAGATAATTGAAGCTCAGCCGTTTCTGCTCTTTCTCTCTCAGCTCAGAGACTCTAATGAAGACTGAAGGATCCTCAGACGTTTCTCAGAATCCCTCAGGACTTTTCTCCATCATTTGCACAATCTGATCTCCTGAATGAAATCTCTCCTGTCCTGCAAATCAATGAGTCTTAATATTGTCTGAACCGAAGCCACAGGCAGAGTTTCTGAACATGACGGATGTCCATCAGACCTTCTGCTACGCTGTAAAATAATCTGTATATCAGTGGTTTTCATTTTGTTTTTATTTATTTCTGCTTTTGAATCACATTATGAGGCCTTGATATTTCTTCTGACTACTTTATCTTTGACAGTGACTTTTAGAATAGACTTTTATGAACATGTTCAATAGGTTAAAGTCCTATATTGTCTGGGTTGGTGTAGTATACTATGCTATAAACACCTTGTAATTAACTGCCAGACCATTTTCTGCTGTTTTACACACTTCTTTCTCTCTATATTAATATATATTAATCATTATAATATTTTAAAAGGCTAAAATGTTGATAAAAGTCACTTTGTTAAACTGTAGAGTTGAATTTTCAACATCAAAAGTCGACATAGCAGAGATCAACATCCAATAATGCAGTTCACAACCGGAAACAAATGCAAAACACACATGCAGAAACTGTTCATTAACAGATATGTTTGACAGTGTACAGATGGAAATGAATGCAGTTTAATGATTTCTCCATCTTTAATAATCACTAGCATGTTTTGTCTCCGTCTGAGTGTCCTTCAGCTGTCAGCGCACACACACACACACAGCAGCGTTTCTTCTGTTTCCAGCACAAACATGTCATTAAAATGCTCTTAGAATGGGGTTGTCAGTCATTCATTTCACTTCGGCTTAATCCCTTATTTATCAGGGGTTTCCACAGCGGAATGAACCGCCAACTATTCCAACATATGTTTTACGCAGTGAATGCCCTTCCAGCTGTTCCAGCTCATTCACACACACACACACACACACACACACACACAATGGTCAATTTAGTTGATAAATTCCCCTATAGCGCATGTGTTTGGACTGTGGGGGAAACCGGAGCACCAGGAGTAATTTCAGTTCTTCTGAAATCTTGTTTAATGTTCCTGCAAAGGCAACAAGATCTTATGCAGTTTTATTTACAGTTTTGCATATTAATGTTTTTAATAAAACTCCTTCCGCATTAATCTAATTTAATTTTAGCTTTTTAATTTTTTTTATTATTTTGTAGCTTTTTGGTTTTTAGTCATTTCAGTTCTTCTGAAATCTTGTTTAATGTCTTAACAAAGGCAACAAGGTTGTGTGCATTTTTATTTACACTTTTACATATCTTATTTTTACTAAATCATCCACAATCTTTCTTCGTATTAATTTTATTTATTTATTTATTTATTTATTTATTTATTTATTTATTTATTTATTTATTTATTTATTTATTTATTTATTTTATTTTATTTTTATTTATTTTATTTTTATTTTTTTTGTTGGCTTTATTAATCTGGGAATGCCACAGCGGAATGAACTGGCAACTTATCCAGCACGTTTTTACACAGCGGATGCCCTTCCAGCCACAACTCATGTCTGGGAAACATCTATACACTCATATATACACACATACACTACGGACAATTTAGCCTACCCAATTCACCTGTACCGCATGTGTTTGGACTGTGGGGGAAACTGGAGCAACCAGAAGAAACTCACGCGAACGCAGGGAGAACATGCAAACTCCACACAAAAATGCCAACTGACCTAGCCGAGGCTATTTATAATTTAATTTAATTTAATTTAATTTAATTTAATTTAATTTAATTTAATTTAATTTAATTTAATTTAATTTAATTTAATTTAATTTAATTTAATTTAATTTAATTTTTGTACTTCTTAAGTCTTGTTTAATGTTTTTGCAAAAGCAGCAAGATTATTATTTTTTTTTTGCATTTTTAAAGCTTTTTAGTTATGTGCAACTTTTAACTTTAATATTTCAAATAAGGGTATGTTCTTTTTTATATATTTTAATGGTTAAACATCTGTTTCTCTCCACACTTAATTGAATTGAATTGAATTGAATTGAATTTTTTATTTTAGTCATTTCAGTTCTTAAATCTTGTTTAATGTTTTTGCAAAACGCAACAATGTTTTCTGCAGTTTTATTTACACTTTTGCATGTAAAGTTTTTTAATAAATCTTATTCCACATTAATTTAATTTAAGCTTTTTATTTTTTTATTATTTTGTAGCTTTTTGGTTTTAGTCATTTCAGCACTTCTGAAATCTTGATTAATGTTTTTACGAAGGCAGCATGGTTTTATGCATTTTTATTTACTCATTTGCATATTTCCTTTATAAATTAAGCATTTAAAAATAAATATTTCAAAATAAGGTTTGATTTAATTTTATATTGTTCTACTTCAGTAATATTTAATTTAATTGTATTTAACTTAATTTAATTTTAGTAATTTCATTACTTTTAAAATCTTGTTTAATGTTCTTGCAAAAACAGCAAGATTTTATGCAGTTTTAAATTTAAGTTATTTAGTTCTGCGCAACTTTTTTATTTCCAATAAGGATTAATTTAATGTAATATTATTCTACTTTAGTCTTAGAGTTTCAGCAATTTTAGTACTTCAACTCAGACTTAAAATCATTCATTCATTCATTTTCCTTTTGGCTCAGTCCCTTTATTAATCTGGGGTCGCCACAGCGGAATGAACCGCCAACTAATCCAGCACATGTTTTTTACGCAGCGGATGCCCTTCCAGCCGCAACCCTGAGAAACAGACTTAAAAAAACATTTCTAATTTAAATATATTTTGAAACATATTTTAAAGTAACATTTCATTTATGTCCATCATTTTTTCCTGATGTTCTTCTCATATTTTGTTGGTCAAGCAGTTTTTATCTAGTGTGATCTTTGAATTTTTCTGTCTCCCTCCACTAAATTAAATTAAATTAAATTAAATTAAATTAAATTAAATTAAATTAAATTAAATTAAATTAAATTAAATTAAATTAAATTAATAATTTAATTTAATTTGTAGCTTTTTGTTTGTTTTAGTCATTTCAGTACTTCTTAAATCTTGTTTGATGTTCTTGTCTAGTTTTAATATATTTAACATATTTTAATGAAACATTTTATTTAGATGACGGCATGGTGGCTCAGTGGTTAGCACCGTGGCCTTACAGCAAGAAGGTTGCTGGTTCAAATCCCATCTCGGTCAGTTGTCATTTCTGTGTGGAGTTTGCATGTTCTCCCCGTGTTGGCGTGGGTTTCCTCCAGGTGCTCTGGTTTCCCCCACAGTCCAAACACATGCGCTATAGGGGAATTGATGAACTAAATTGGCCGTAGTGTATGAGTGTGTGTGTGAATGAGTGTGTATGGGTGTTTCCAAGTATTAGGTTGCGGCTGGAAGGACAACCCCTGTGTAAAACATATGCCTGAATAGTTAACGGTTCATTCTGCTGTGGTGACCCCTGATAAGCCAAAGGAAAGTGAATGAATGTACCATTTTATATGTATAGTCATTTTATTCCTGAGGTGCTTCTGATGTTGTTGGTTAGGCAGAGCTTTTATCTACTATGATCATGTCATTTTCCTGCAGTAAATCCTCCACAATCTCCCTCCACGTTGTTGCTGTAAGTGGGAGTGAAAAACTGCAGCGTGTTGCAGAAAACCCCCCCACAATTATATCATGACATTCTGCAAATGTTAAAAATAATCTGCGCTGGAGTTGAATGACAGCGTGGTCTTATTAACCCATCGTCATCCGTCCCAGAGCAGCTCTGACATTTCCACAAATATCTGACATTCATGAAGCCCAGCTCAAACTCACCGTCCGCTCTATTTACAGATCACAACACACCCTCAGCGGGATTTACACATTCGCAGTGCTTATGTCAGTTAATGCTGTCAAACCATTAACCGTGATTATCCTACAGGGCTGCTGAATGCTTGATTCTGATTGGCTGATGAACATTCTATGGTGTTTGGTTATTTTCAGGTAAATGCACATCTAAAGTAGTTCCGGCATGTTTTGAGAACATTATTACAGCTCCATATCACTACGCTGATTTATTTAAGATTTTTTCACAGCTACAACAGTCAAATACTCGATTCGGATTGGCTGATGAGCACATTGATGTGCAAGGTGTTGGTTATTTTCAGATAAATGCACAGTTAAAGTAGTTCCGACAGGGTTTGAGTAAATTACAGTTTCATGTCACGACACTGAATGATTACAGATTCATATCACTACGCTGAGTGATCTTAGATATTTCACTGCTACAAAAGTCAAATACTCAATTTTGATTGGCTGGTGAGCATTCTAAAGTGTGCCGTTATTTCTTCATAAGCACACAGGTGAAGTAGTTCCGGCAGGTTTTGAGCACATTACAGCTCCACATCACTATGCTGAATGATTTCAGTTATTACATAGCTACATAACAGTCAAATGCTCAATTCTGATTGGCTGATGAACATTCTAAAGCGTGCGATTACTTTCAGATAAAGTAGTTCCAACAGGTTTTGAGCATATTACAGCTCCATCTCACTAAGCTACAACAGTCAAATACTTGATTCTGATTGGCTGATGGGCACTCTAAGCAGTTTGGTTATTTTTAGATAAATACACTGCTAAAGTAGTTCCGGCAGGTTGAGCAGATTACAGCTCCATATCACTACGCTGAATGATTTGAGTTATATCAAAGCTACAATGGTCAAAAACTTGATTCTGATTTGCTGATGAACATTCTTTTGTGTGGCGTTACTTTCAGATACACTGATGAGTAAGGTGTTTGGTTATTATTTTCAGATAAATGCACAACAAAAGTAGTTCCGACAGGTATTGAGTGCATTACAGCTCCATTTTACTATGCTGAATGATTTCAGCTACATCAAAGCTTTGACAGTCAAATACTCGATTCTAAATGGCTGATGAGCACTCGTAGGTGTTTGGTTATTTTTAGATAAATGCACAGCTAAAGTAGTTCCAGCAGGTTTAGAGCAGATTACAGGTCAATATCACTACGCTGAATGATTTTAATCTGTTTTACAGCTACGAGAGTCAAATACTCAATTCTGATTGGCTGCTGAGCATTCTAAAGTGTGCCGTTATTTCCTCATAAACACACAGGTAAAGTAGTTTTTGAGCACATTACAGCTCCATATTACTTCGCTCAATGATTTCAGTTATTTCAAAGCTGCAACAGTCAAAAACTTGATTCTGATTGGCTGATGAGCACTCTAAGGTGTTTGGTTATTTTTAGATAAATACACAGCTAAAGTAGTTCCGGCAGGTTTTGAGTGCATTACATCTCCATATCACTATGCTAAATGATTTGACTTATATCAAAGCTACAACAGTCAAACAATTGATTCTGATTGGCTGATGAGCACTCTAATGTGTTTGGTTATTTTTAGATTAATACACAGGTAAAGTAGTTCCGGCAGGTTTTGAGCACATTACAGCTCCATATCCCTATGCTGAATGATTTCAGATATTTTACTGCTACAACAGTCAAATGCTCGACTCTGATTGGCTGGTGAGCACTCTAATGTGTTTAGTTATTTTTAGATTAATACACAGCTAAAGTAGTTCTGGCAGGTTTTGAGTGTGTTACAGCTTCATTTCACTACGCTGAATGATTGAATTATATCAAAGCTACAATGGTCAAAAATTTGACTCTGATTGGCTGAGGAACATTCTATTGTGTGCCGTTACATTCAGATAGTAAATCCAGAAGGTTTTAAGCGCATTTCAGCTCCATATCACTACGCTGATCGATTTCAGTTATTTTAAAGATACAACAGTCAAATACTCGATTCTGATTGGCTGATGAGCACACTGATGAGCAAGGTGTTTGGTTATTATTTTCAGATAAATGCACAGCTAAAGTAGTTCCGGCTGGTATTGAGCACATTACAGCTCCATATTACTATGCTGAATGATTTCAGTCTTTTTCACAGCTACGACAGTCAAATACTGTATTCTAATTAGCTGATGAGCACTCTAATGTGTTTGGGTATTTTTAGATTAATACACAGGTAAAGTAGTTCCGGCAGGTTTTGAGCACATTACAGGTCCATATCACTACACTAAATGATTTCAGTTATTTCAAAGCTACAACAGTAAAAGACTTGATTTTGATTGGCTCGTGAGCACTCTAAGGTGTTTGGTTATTTTTAGATTAATACACAGCTAAAGTAGTTCTGGCAGGTTTTGAGTGCGTTACAGCTCTATATCACTACGCTGAAGGATTTGAGTTATATCAAAGCTACAACAAACAAATACTTGATTCTGATTGGCTGCTGAGCATTCTAAGATGTTTGGTTATTTTCATATAAATGCACTGCTAAAGTAGTTCCGGCAGGTTTTGAGCGCGTTACAGCTCCATATCACTACGCTGAATGATTTGAGTTATATCAAAGCTACAACAAACAAATACTTCATTCTGATTGGCTGATGAGCACTCTAAGATGTTTGGTTATTTTCATATAAATGCACAGCTAAAGTAGTTCCAGCAGGTTTTGAGCGCATTACAGCTCTATATCACTACGCTGAATGATTTCAGTTATAGCAAAGCTACAACAGACAAATACTTAATTCTGATTGGCTGATGAGCACTCTAAGGTGCATATGTGTGTATATGCGTGATAGTTTTTCTATTTAAAAACTCACAGCCCTTTAGCAAAGTGTTGGAGTGTCTTTCCAGATCTTTGAGACATTAAGTTGGTAAAGTTGGGTTCATGTTGTGCATTAGTTTTCGTTTGTGTCCTTGTTCGTCCTCCGTGGGGAATCGACTTCTCAGTTAACCTGTTTCTGGCATGTGTGTGTGTGCGTCTGATGTGAGCGCAGGTTTGATGGGATCCGTCTGCACTGAATGACATGTTTTTCCAGAAGATGACAGATTCCTCCAGCACAGCGTCTGTATATATCGTCACCGCACCACATTTTTAGCATGAATAATGGAGTTGGCCTTGAAAACGTTTCCTTGACTGTTCAGACGGATCCATGACCTGAAACACTCTTAAACCGATTCCTCATTTATTGCTCTAAACTCATTACAAGGCCAGAGGAAGCGGCTTTTATTAAATATTAATGCACTCAGAGATTATATAAGCCTTTATAAATGACTCCTGCAATTTTCTGTAACAAGGCAGATAATATTATTCCTCATTGCTGGTAGTGTCTTCTAGCTAAACACAAAAGATGGCTATAAAATTTGAGCTTGTATTTGAACCACCAGCTGAAAATGCAAGTCAGTTCAACAGTATATATATTACAAGGTGCAGTCTCTTTGGTCTAAAACACCAAAATTCTGCTCCACATGGCTGAATATTAAACATCTATATATACTGCTGTGTAGCTCCACCCACTGTGCAATCTCATTGGTCTAAAATTATATGTTGCTATGTAGCTCCGCCCACTACGCAGTCTCATTGGTCGAAAATTCCACATAGTTGAAAATTAAACATCTACATACAGTGCTGTGTAGCTCCACCCACACTGCACTCTCATTGGTCTAAAATACCACATGGTTAAATATTTAACATCTGTATACAGTGCTGTGTAGCTCCGCCCACTTTGCACTCTCTTTGGTCTAAAATACCACATGGTTGAATATTTAACATCTGTATACAGTGTTGTGTAGCTCCACCCACTGTGCAGTCTCATTGGATAAAATTCCACATGGTTGAATATTAAACATCTATATATAGTGCTGTGTAGCTCCGCCCATTGTGCAGTCCCATTGGTCTTAAATTATATATTGCTATGTAGCTCCGCCCCCTTATTGGTCCAAAATTCCACGTAGTTGAAAATTAAGCATCTATATACAATGGTGTGTAGCTCCGCCCACTATACACTCCCATTGGTCTAAAGTACCACATGGTTGAATATTTAACATCTGTATACAGTGCTGTGTAGCTCCGCCCACTGTGTAGTCTCATTGGCTAAAATTCCACATGGTTGAATATTAAACATCTATTTACAGTGTTGTGTAGCTCCACCCACTGTGTAGTCTCATTGGCTAAAAATCCACATGGTTGAATATAAAACATCTATTTACAGTGCTGTGTAGCTCCACCCATTGTGCAGTCTCATTGGTCTAAAATTATTTATTGTTGCGTAGCTCCACCCACTACGCAGTCTCGTTGGTCGAAAAATCCACATAGTTGAAAATGAAACATCTACATACAGTGCTGTGTAGCTCCGCCCACACTGCACTCTCATTGGTCTAAAATACCACATGGTTGAATATTAAACATCTGTATACAGTGCTGTGTAGCTCCGCCCACTGGAATATAATTCCTTTTTTATTTTAATATTTTAGTATTGGTGATGCGGTGGCGCATTAGGCAGAGCAGTCTCCTCACATCAAGAAGGTCGCTGGTTTGAGCCTCGGCTGGGTCAGTTGGCGTTTCTGTGTGGAGTTTGCATGTTCTCCCTGTGTTTGTGTGGGTTTCCTCTGGGTGCTCCAG
>NC_079452.1:26109328-26121828 GCF_903798145.1 Danio aesculapii | reverse complement strand
TACAACATTTTTAATATATTTAGCATAGTGTAACACATTGCTAGCACCATTAGGCTTGTTTATAGCATGTTTTAGAATATTTATAATGTATTTAGCGTAGTTTAACTGACTGATAGCATACTTTTGAATGTTGCTAGCATCAAGCTTGTTTTATAGCATGTTTTGGAGCATTTATAAAATGCATTTAGCATAGTTTAACACATAGCTAGCATGTTTTTAAATGTTGCTGGAATCAAGCTTGTTTTATGGCATGTTTTTAGAACATTTATGATGTATTTATCATAGTTTAACACATTGCTAGCACGTTTTTAAATGTTGCTGGCATCATCAAGCTTGTTTTATAGCATATTTTGGAACATTTATAATGTATTTACCATAGTTTAACACACTGATAGCATGTTTTTGAATGTTGTTAGCATTAAGCTTGTTTATAGCATGTTTTAAAACATTTATAAAATGCATCTAGCATAGTTCAACACATTGCTAGCATGTTTTTAAATGTTGCTATCATCATTAAGCTTGTTTTAAAATATTTATAATGTATTTGGCATAGTTTAACACCGATAACATATTTTTGAATGTTGCTAGCAGCATTATGCATGTCTTATAGCATATTTTAGAGCATTTACAATGTATTTAGCATAGTTTAACACACTGATAACATGTTTTTGAATGTTGTTAGCATCATTAAGCTTGTTTTTAGCATACTTTAGAACATTTAAAATGTATTTAGCATAGCTTAACACATTAGTACCATGTTTTGAATTTTGCTAACAAAATTACATGTTGCTAGGATGATTTAACATGTTGCTAACATGTTTTTGCATGTTACTAATATAATTTAAATGTTTTTCTATCCTGATTTTGAATGTTAATTGTATGTCTGGCATTAAAACACAGATGGCATGGTTTCGAATGTTGCTAGCACAATAAGGCTTCTTTTATAACACATTTTAGAACATTTATAATGTATTTAGCATAGTTTAACACACTGATAGCATGTTTTTGAATGTTGCTAGCATCATAAGGCTTGTTTTATGGCATGTGTATAACATTTATAATGTTTTTAGCATAGTTTAACACATTGCTAGCAAGTTATTGAATGTTGCTAACGAAATTACATGTTGCTAGCATGATTTAACAAGTTGCTAGCATGTTTTTGCATGTTACTAATTTAATTTAGCTGTTTTTCAATTGTGATTTTGAATTTTAATGTCTGTATGTCTAAATGTTGTATGTCTGGATTTAACACACTGATTACATGTTTTTGTATGTTGCTAGCATCATAAAGCCTGTTTTATAGCATGTTTTAGAACATTCAAATGCTAACATTAATTAACGTGTTTCTAATGTGATTAAAAATGAACATAATTTACCATATTACTAGCACGTTTTTGCATTCTACTAATATTTTTAGCTTGTTTCTATCAGGAATATTATCATTAATAATGTGTCTGGCATAGTTTAACACCTTGCTACCACCTTTTTCATGTTGCTAACATAATTAAGCTTGTTTTATAGCATATTTCAGAACATTCATAATGTAATTAACACAGTTTAACACATCGCTAGCATGTTTTTTTTATGCTGCTAATGTAATTAAGCTTGTTTTATAGCATTTACAGAACATTTATAATGTATTTAATTAGCTTGTTTCCAGTATGTTTTAAACATTAGTGTGTCTCCATGATGACCATATTGGTATCATGTTTTTACATGTTGCTAACATTATTTAGCTTGTTTTATAGCATATTTTATAACGTTCATAACATATCTGGCATTAGTTTAACATAATGCTAACATGCTAGTTAACATAATATGTTTCCAGCATGATTTACTTTGCATGCTTATAACAAGTTGCTAGCATGGTTTTGCACGTTGCTAACATCAATTAGTGTGCTTCTAGAGTGATTTAAAATTAACATAACCGACATAGTTTACAATAATGCTAGCATGCTTTTGCATGTTGCTAACATTAATTAGTTTGTTTTAGCATGATTTAAACCAAAATGTGTCTGACATGGCTTACCATATTACTAGCATGCTTTTGCATGTTGCTAACATTAATTAGCTTGTTTTACCATGATTTAAACCATAATGTGTCTGACATAGTTTACAATAATGCTAGCATGCTTTTGCATGTTGCTAACATTAATTAGCTTGTTTTAGCATGATTTAAACCATAATGTGTCTGACATGGTTTACCATATTACTAGCATGCTTTTACATGGTACTCAAATTATTTAGCATGTTTTTATTAGGAAGTAGTTCATTAACAATGTGTCTGGCATGATTTAACGTTGCTAGCATGTTGCTAACATTATTTAGCTGGGTTTATAGAATATTTTAGAACATTTATAACATGTCTGGCATGGTTTAACACACCATGTTTTTGCACGATGGATGTTACAAACATGCCATGTTTCTAGTGTAAGACTCTATCATATGCATTTGTTTATATGGCAAAACATGTCTTTTTCACCCAAGAAGGTCCACACTGACTCCAATGGCAGATTGTCTCAGTTTGAGTGTCTCAGTATTTGAGCTTTGGTCACATGGTCAAGAAAGATACGAAATAGTTGGTAAACTTTGCTCTGTCTCTTTTCCTGGGTTGTTCTATTCCTGCTCTGCTCCTCTCCTGATCTGGAGTCTATCTTCTGTGCCTCTTTGAGGCCTACTTACTCTCTTTATCTCTCCCGCCCCTTGTCTCTCCTTCTACCTCTGGTAACTTTATTTTTACATTTAAGCTAGGTACAAGTATTGTCATATGTTTTGATTATTTCATATTTTATACAGTTATTTTATAACTTATTCAGTTGTATACAACTACAAGAGTTATTATCTATAGAGAATTATTGTCATTAAATCATCTCATTTTCAAGTATTTGTAAATTACTTTTGATTTAACATCAACACTTCATTGCTCCATATTGTGATACAATACAATACAATCACACAATATCAACGCTCTCCCACAATTTTAGTTATTAATACTGCCCTTATTTCCATTTTTGGTATAAGATCGCAGAAGGATAATTTGACTGGAAATGTAGAGTTTTTTTACCATCATGCTAATAACTTTTTATTCATTCGGCAGAACTACAGTTCAAATCGCTGTAGTTAAAACCCATTCTTACACTAGCATGATTTAGCATGCATTTGAATAAGGTGCTAGCATGATTTTGCATGTTGCTAACATTAATTAGCTTGTTTTACCATGATTTAAACCATAATGTGTCTGACATGGTTTACCATATTACTAGCATGCTTTTACATGGTACTTAAATTATTTAGCATGTTTTTATTAGGAATTAGCTCATTAACAATGTGTCTGGCAAGATTTAACGTTGCTAGCATGTTGCTAACATTATTTAGCTGGGTTTATAGAATATTTTAGAACATTTATAACATGTCTGGCATGGTTTAACACACCATGTTTTTGCACGATGGATGTTACATATTACATGTATACATATTTCAGTTGTATACAACTACAAGAATTATTATCTATAGAGAATTATTGTCATTTGATTTGTCATACTTTTGATTTAACATCAACACTTAATTGCTCCATATTGTGATACAATACAACACAATACAATCACACAATATCAATGCTCTCCCACAATTTTAGCTATTAATACTGCCCTTATTTCCGTTTTTGGTATAAGATCGCAGAAGGATAATATGACTGGAATTGTAGAGTCTTTTACCATCATGCTAATAACTTTTTATTCATTCGGCAGAACTACAGTTCAAACCGCTGTAGTTAAAACCCATTCTTACACTAGCATGATTTAGCATGCATTTGAATTAGTTGCTAGCATGATTTTGCATGTTGCTAACATTATTTAGCATGTTCCTATTGTGATTTAAACATTAATATGTCTGACATGTTTTAGCATATTGCTAGCATGTTTTGCATATTGCTAACATAATTTAATTTGTTTCTAGCACAATTTTGTGGCAATGCATTCTTTTATTGTTGTCTATTTATTGTAACAGAACACAAGTTTTATTAACTCCATGGCAGGTTTCCTTGTTCTGCGTGAGTGTGGTTTATAGACTGTAGATTTGCCTGCTCAGTGGTTTCCTTTTTATTGAAGAAATGCAGTAACATTTGCATAAAAATAATTCCCCTCGCAGTGAAGTCCCGGGACTGAAGAGTGCATTATAAAAGTGCCAGAAAACCAAAGACCCCCAAAGCCAAGAGTTTACAGCACATTGCATCACTTAGAGTAGAGCAAAGCCTTTTATGAGTGTTTAACCTTAGTAACATCTCCTTCTTATGTTTGTGAAAATAGAAAGGAAACAGAGAGTCTCTTGACAGCCGGGTGTTTAATTTCGGGTCAGTGCTGCACCGCGAGACCGCTTGTGCTGTTTATGGGTTGGTGTTTTTTTTTTAAGGAGGTATCGCTCCAGGCTCTCCAGGGTTGAGCGTGTTTGCTGCTGATAGTTGCTAACAGGTTTTGTGGGTCAGTAACTAATAAAGATGCTTTTCGAGACTGTTTGACCCCTTGAGGATTTGTGTTAATGGGTTGATTGACCTTTAACCTTGTGTTGATAAATATGGACACAATTTAGAATGAGAAAATAATCAGAACACTCTCATGCTGCTGTACATAACTAAAACATAATTGAACACATTGCTAGTAAGATTTAGCACACCGTTAACATGATTTAGCACATTGCTCGCACAATTTAACATTACAAACATGTTCTAATAGTACTAGCAAGGTTTAGTGCATTGCTAGCATGGTGTAGTATGTTACTAACATCATAAAACATGTTACTAACAAGGTTTAGCATATTTCTAGCATGTTTTTGCATGTAATATCTTGCTAACGTGATTAAATATGTAATTAGCTGGGTTTTGCACATCGCTAGCATCATCTATTATGTTGCTAACAAATAAACATGTTGTTGGCATGATTTAAAACATTGCTAGCATGTTTTTAGCATCAACAATGATAGCATGATTTATATTAATACATTAATAGCATGTCTGTGCATGTTGCAAACAGTATTTAGCTTGTTTCTAGCATGACCTGGCTCATTACTAAAACATGGCTGTGGATTACTGCTAGCATGTTTATTTTATTGAAAAGTTCAAATGAACAGCACTTATTTGAAACAGAATCATCTAAAACATAATATAACACATTGCTAGTAGGATTTAACACACTGTTAGCATAATGTAACATTACAAACATGTTCTATTAGTACTAGCAAGGTTTATAGCATAGCTAGCATGGCATAGTACAATACTAACATCATAAAACATGCTACTAGCAGGGCTTAGCATATTTCTAGCATGTTTTCCATATAATATGTTACTAACAAGATTAAACATGTCATTAGCTGGGTTTAGCACATCGCTAGCATCATCTATTAAGTTGCTAAATTGATTAAACATGTTGTTGGCATGATTTAACACCTCGCTAGCATGTTTTGCATGTTTCTAGCATTAACAATGATAGCATGATTTACAAACATTAACAGCATGTCTGTGCATGTTGCAAACAGTATGTAGCTTGTTTCTAGCATGATCTAGCTCCTTACTAAAACATGGCTGTGGATTACTGCTAGCATGTTTATTTTGTTGGAAAGTTCAAATGAAAAGCCCTTACATGAAACAGAATAATCTAAAACATAATATAACACATTGATAGTAGGATTTGACACACTGTTAGCATAATTTAACATTACAAACATGTTCTATTATTACTAGCAAGTTTTAAAGCATAGCTAGCATGGCATAGTACAATACTAACATCATAAAACATGCTACTAGCAGGGCTTAGCATATTTCTAGCATGTTTTTCCATATAATATGTTACTAACAAGATTAAACATGTCATTAGCTGGGTTTAGCACATCGCTAGCATCATCTATTAAGTTGCTAACTTGATTAAACATGTTGTTGGCATGATTTAACACCGCGCTAGCATGTTTTGCATGTTTCTAGCATTAACAATGATAGCATGATTTACAAACATTAACAGCATGTCTGTGCATGTTGCAAACAGTATTTAGCTTGTTTCTAGCATGATCTAACTCATTACTAAAACATGTATGTGGATTGCTGCTAGCATGTTTATTTTATTGAAAAGTTCAAATGAACAGCACTTATTTGAAACAGAATCATCTAAAACATAATATAACACATTGTTAGTAGGATTTAACACACTGTTAGCATAATTTAACATTACAAACATGTTCTATTAGTACTAGCAAGGTTTAGAGCCTAGCTAGGATGGCGTATTACAATACTAACATCATTAAACATGTTACTAGCAGGGTTTACCATATTTCTAGCATGTTTTTCCATGTAATATGTTTCTAACACAATTAAACTTGTCATTAGCAGGGTTTAGCACATTGCTAGCATTATCTATTATGTTGCTAACATGATTAAACATGTTGTTACCATGATTTAACACATAGCTCGCATGATTTACCAGGTTGATAACATGATGCTATCATGATTTACAAACATTATTAGGATGTCTGTGCATTTTAATAACAGTAGCTTGTTTCTAACATGCGTCTAGCTTGTCTCTAAAATGTGGCTAGTGTGGTTTACTGCTAACATGTTTATTTTATTGGAAAGTTCAAATGAATAGCATTTATTTGAAACAGAATTATTTAAAATATAATTTAGCACCTTGCTAGTACGATTTAGCACACCGTTAACATGATTTAGCACATCGTTAGCATGATTTAACTTTACAAACATGTTCTATTATTACTAGCCAGGTTTATGTAATACGTTGCTAGCATGATTAAATATGTCATTAGCAAGCTTTAGCACATTGCTAGCATGATCTATTGTGTTGCTAATGTGATTAAGCATGTTGCCTCATGATTTAACACATTTCTAGCATGTTTTTGATGTTGCTAACATTAACTTGTTTTAGCATGTTTTACCATGTTGATAACATGCTGCTAGCATGTTCTTGTAAACCACTAAAACCAAGTATACACACACATACATTACTATTGATGGTTTATGAGGACTCCATAGACGTAATGTATTTTATACATAAAAAATCCTTAATATATGGCTCTTATACAGATTTCTGTCCTTATAAACCACAAAAAAACATGTGAACACACACACACACGCACACACACACACACACACACACACACACACACACACACACACACACGCACACTAATTTAGTTGGTTATCTGACTTTCAGTGCTTTAGTTAGTTTCTCATCATGAATGCAGAAGTTTAGCATGGACTGCATACAAATACTACAGCTGTCAGTCTCAGCGGAGGGAGGAACCCTTCAGATACGGCGGCTGTTTTCTGAAAACATGACAGATAGATGATGGATACGGAGTCAAAACACTGCTGTGTGTCTGCACTGCATGCAGAGTCTTTCTCATATGGACGCTTTCCCCCCAAACAGAATAATTATGAACTTTTGTCTTTCAGTGCTGATTGGGACTTTGTGCATGCAATCTTGAGTAAGCATTGTATCAATAAATACAACTGATCTGAAAGAGAAAGACTCATGAATAACCGTACAAAACTTTAAACTCAGTTTAAACAAAATGGGAAATTATTATAGAATGATGCAGACAGATGGATCATGGATGGATGGATGGATGGATGGATGGATGGATGGATGGATGGATGGATGGATGGATGGATGGATGGATGGATGGATGGATGGATAGATAGGCCCCGTAAATAGATAGATGGATGGATAGTTAGATAAGCAGAAAAAAAGATGGATATATCCTTTAGTGGATGGATGGATGGATGGATGGATGGGTCCTGTAAATAGATGGGTGGATGGATAGATAGATCTTATGAATGGATGGATGGATATATAGATAGATGGGTCACATAAATAGATAGATGGATGGATGGATAAATCCTATGGATGGATGGATGGATGGATCATGGATGGATGGATGGATAAGCAGAAAAAGGGATGGATATATCCTGTAGTTAGATGGATGGATGGCTCCCGTAAATACATGGGTGGATGGATAGATAGAGCTTATGGATGGATGGATGGATGGATGGATAGATAGATCCTAGACAAATGGATGGATGCATGGATGGATGGATAGATAGATCCTATGGACAAATGGATGGATGGATGGATAGATAAGCAGAAAAGGAGATGGATGGATGGATAGATCCTGTGGGTGGATGGATGAATGGATGAATGGATGGGTAGATCCTGTGAATGGATGGATGGATGGATGGATGGATGGATGGATCCTGTCGATGGATGAATGGATGGATGAATGGGTGGATAGATAGATAAGCTGAAAAGGAGATGGAAAGATACTGTTAGATGGATGGATGGATAGGCCCTGTAAATAGAAAGATAGATGGATGGATGAATGGGTCCTGTAAATAGATGGGTGGATGGATGGATGGATGGATGGATGAATGGGTCCTGTAAATAGATGGGTGGATGGATGGATGGATGGATGGATGGATAGATAGATAGATAGAGTAAAGTATATAAAAAAAACTCTGCAATTGTGCTGGAATAGTCAGTTGCCTCTTCTAATGTAATGCTCTTATCAAGCCTCCAAACTCTACATTTTCATTGCATTTTAAACTGTGAAAAAACCCATGTGGTGAGCAAGTGAAGAATTAGCTGATCTTAAGATGTCAGATAGTAGATGCGAGTTAAGCTCTTTCAACTGTTGATGAACTTTAACTTGTATTGAACCTGAAACCTTCCTTTAAAAGATGCAATGAAGAGTAACTCAAAGCACTGACCTCTGTAAAGTTGTAACGACAGCACAAGCAGCTCCATTACATGTTTAGATGCGTTTATCTGACTCCGGGTTGCCAGGCAAACACAGGGGTTTGATGCTATTCTCAGTGTTATATCTAATTCTGTTTTCTATCTGGAGGAATAATAATACAAAAAGTCTTTTTTTCTCCTCGCACCTTTGAATATCTGAATTATGCATGTGTCAACCTGGCAACCTTGGCTGATGAGAACTAATGGCGTTATATGAGAGCCATGCGCGGGTGGAGGAGAGCGACTTTAATTGAATTTTTTAATGAGTCCACACTTTAAGTCACTGTGCCAGCCTGCCTCAAACACGATAACGTTTCCTAATAAAGAAAATCAAAGTTGGGCTTCCCTCCTAATGAGATTGAAGGTCTGGCAACCTCATTTAATGCGTTACAGGAGGAGAGAACAAATATTTGATAGGGAAAAGGACAGAGGAGAGGGAAGAATGACAAAACAGAGAGGAAGGTGCTGATCTAAATTGGACCATAATGAAATTGGCAAAGCCTATTTTTTTCACATTAGCATTTTCTTTTCAGGAATATATTAATATTGAATTACTTCTGTTTAAACTTTACAATTTGCTTTATTTTTGTCAAATTCTGAAACCCTCAAGCAAACAGAGGCACTTCAGAATCAAGAAAACTTTGCATTGAATCTGATTTGTCAACTCACCTAGAGCATCATCTGCTGTTAATAACTCACCTAAAGTGTCATCTGCTGTTGAAAATCTAGTCTAGTGCCATCTGCTGTTAAAAAATTAGCCTAGAGCGCCATCTGCTGTTAACAACTCACCTAGAGCGCCCTCTGCTGTTAAAAAATTTGCCCAGAGCGCCATCTGCTGTTAACAACTCACCTAGAGCGCCCTCTGCTGTTAAAAAATTTGCCCAGAGCGCCATCTGCTGTTAACAACTCACCTAGAGCGCCATCTGCTGTTAATAACTCAACTAGAGCGCCATCTGCTGTTAAAAACGAGTCTAGAGCACCATCTGCTGTTTAAAAACTGGCCTAGAGCTCCACATGCTCTTTAAAAACTGGTCTAGAGCTCATTCTGCTGTTAAAAAACTAGCCTAGAGGGCCATCTGTTGTTTTAAATCTAGCCTAGAGTGCCATCTGCTGTTAAAAACATGCCTTGAGGGCCATCAGGTGTTAAAAATGAGTGTATAGTGCCATCTGCTGTTTGAAAACTAGCCTAGAGCACCGTCTGCTGTTTAAAATCTAGCCTAGAGCGCCGTCTGCTGTTTAAAAACTAGCCTAGACCGCCATCTGCTGTTTAAACTCTAGCCTAGAGTGACATCAGCTGTTTAAAATCTAGCCTAGAGTGACATCAGCTATTAAAAATCTTGCTTAGAGCGCCATCTGCTGTTAAAACTCACCAAGAGCGCCATCTGTTTTTAAAAACTAGTCTACAGCGCCATAAGCTGTTTAAAATATTGCCTAGACCACCATCTGCTGTTAAAAACTACCTTAGAGTGCCTTTAGCTATATAAGATTATTATTAAAAAGTGTGGAAAAATAACAACTTTATTTTGGTCAAATGCTGAAACCCTCAAGGAAACAGAGATGCTTCAGAATCAAGGAAACGTTGCATTGAATCTGATTTAAAGAGATGCTGCCAGACTGACAAAAGCCTTTGTGTCCATTGACAGCATTTTGTGGGTGATCTCAGGAACGTGGCGCCGCTGCGATGGCTTGATTAAGCGTGTATTTTCCCGTCAAGCGGCGTGTCAATCTCAGCCCGGTCGTCTGTCGGCTCCGGCTAATGACAGCGGGATGAAAGCGCTGCGGTTTGAATGACACTCTCAGTTTCAGGTCGGGCTTTAATCTTTGGTTAACCTGGCCTTTTGCCGCTTTGGGATGAAGCTCTGTATCTGGCTTTGAAGAATGACAGCAGGCTGCCTGATCCTGTGGGAAACCTTTAATATACCCAGCAAAAGATTGGAGAAGAATGGAGACGTGTCTTTCTACTGCTTTTTCAAATCATTGTTCGCTGATCTACAGTACGTTTCTGGCTTTGTGTCTTTTAAAAGCACTGATTAACTGCTTGTTTGGGTTATTAATTTTGTGTAAAATCCAATGTGTTTACTGATATAAAAATAAAATGCAATGAGCTTATTGTTAATTGCCAAGACAGCAAATATAATTTTCATTTGGTTCAGCATGGCATTCATTTAGCTCCTTTTCACAACACTTATGGCCCGTTTCCACTGAGTGATACAGTACGGTACGGGTCGCCATTATCAGGCTTGCATTTACACTGCTAAAAGAGTACCAATGGTACTCTTTTGGTGGGCGTGGTGTACGACAAAGTTTCAGTCGACGTCATTCTTGCTCGAGGAAATGTCAAAGTTAAGCTGTATGGGTTCTTCACATAACTGCAGATCAATGATATTACGCGATAATGATAATATATATATACGCGAAATAGCCTATTGCAACGTCTGTGATTATATAAAATAAATAAATGAACATATACAGCATATGAACACATACAGACCCTTGAGTAGGTCGAACACCGGAAGCGCCGCTCTGCGCCGCGACACGGACCGCACATGGCAGTTGAAAGTATCGCACACCAGACGCGCACATTCGCCTGCTATTTTAAACAAAAATAATCAGATGGGGCGGCAGAAAAATGAACAGTGTCTTGAGTCGTGGCTGAGTGCCGCGACAGCCGCCGACTTGCGGCGCCGGTGTGTGTACCCTGATAGAAACCTATGTTTAGAATTCTGAAATGTGTGGAGCTGCGTGGCTCTACGCGACGCGCTACCAAGCGGCGCTTGCAGTGTGAGACCTGCTTTAAAGTCTCCGATATGTTACCGATTACAGAAAAACTTCACACAACATACATTTAGTCCATATTTAGCTTTAAAGATACAGTCGAGAGGTTTACACTGTGGGCTATATGTTGCGTGTTGATTTTGATGTTCAGCAGCACGTGTAGCCTCTGTTAGAGAGTAACTCAGTCATTCAGAGTTCAAAATAGTCCAGAAGGTGATGATAATAGTTAAACATGGCAGTTTGTTCATGTTTTAGGTTGCTGAAAGAATCATTTGTTCCTTTGTTTTTTCCAGCCTCTCCTTTGTTTTTTCGTGCGTCACTCTTGCGTTTGTCCGTTTCTGAAACGATCGAGTGTCAGAAGCACTTCAATAATTATGCTCACGTTACTGTTATCAGCTCAAGAAGTTCGTTATTTCAAATATAGATGCAAAGAGAATGCACGCAATTAAACGAAACCCTCTGTGCTTTAGACGGCCTTGTAAACAATTACTGGGCACAGGGCAGATTCTGCTCTTCTTCTTGGCTTTGTGGCCGTTCATCAAAATGCCGACAAGGTTAGTTTGAGCTTGTGTCGACCATGGCTCGTTATTGTATGTATTTATTATTATGGTGTAATGTCTCGGCTGTGTAGTTAAAAAAGGCGCTTCCTTTGTTTTCATTTTTCAGGCTTGTTGCATGAGCAAGTGACGTATCTCTGTAAACCAATAGCATTCAGTTGTATGTCTTGCTCCACTTTTTGGTACTCTTTTGTCATGCTAGGTACCCTTTGCAAAGGGTATCCAAAAAAATGGTAAAGTACGGTTAGCTTTTATGTACCGTTTGACGGTGGAAGCAGCCATAAAAGCATACCGAACCAAATTGTACCGTACCGTACAGTGAAAATGGGCCATTAAGTGTTTCAGGTGATGAACTGATTCAGGTGTTATTTTGTCC
>NC_079452.1:26084328-26104328 GCF_903798145.1 Danio aesculapii | reverse complement strand
CTTGATGCATACCGCTATATACATTTCTGAACAGCGCAATATACGTCCCAGGAGGTAAATGTTTTGCAGTTTTTGATTTCGCGAATCCTCCAGAGGCCGCTGTGTACGCCTTTTCAGATCACAAATTTTTCTTGTGAGTGCCATTCGCACCTGCTGTTCTCACGTAAAATCCACCTGAGGGCGCTGTCAACTGACTGACTGACTATCTGACCTGATAGTCCTACCCACCCCTTTCCCTAAACCCAACCCAGAGACTTTTCAAAAGCACTGATTGACCAGCGTCCACCAACTTCCTTAAACCCAAGTGATGGTGTTTTAAAAAGCACTGATTGACCCGATCACCTCCTTCCCTAAACCCAACTGATAGTGTTTTCAAAAGCACCCTTTAACCCGATCACCTCCTTCCCTAAACCCAACTGATAGTGTTTTCAAAAGCACCCTTTAACCCGATCACCTCCTTCCCTAAACCCAACAGATAGTGTTTTCAAGCGCCAATTAACCCAATCACCTCCTTCCCCAAACCCAACCGATAGTGTTTTCAAAAGCACCGATTGACCCGATCACCTCCTTCCCTAAACCCAACCGATAGTGTTTTCAAAAGCGCCGATTGACCCGATCACCTCCTTCCCTAAACCCAACCAATAGTGTTTTCAGGAGCACTGATTGACCCGATCACCTCCTTCTCTAAACCCAACCGATAGTGTTTTCAAAAGCGCCGATTGACCCGATCACCTCCTTCCCTAAACCCAACCAATAGTGTTTTCAGGAGCACTGATTGACCCGATCACCTCCTTCCCTAAACCCAACCGATAGTGTTTTCAAAAGCGCCAATTGACCCGATTACCTCCTTCCCTAAACCCAACCAATAGTGTTTTCAAAAGCACTTGACCAGCATCATCATCAACTCCTCTGTGTCTCAATTCCGCTGACATACATGGTGAGCTGCTGAGAAAACTGGTAACAACATCTAAATGCCCGTCCACATGGAGGTAAGCTGGTCAGCTGATAGCGCAAGAGTTCGTTTTAAAGATGAAATGCAGCCATATGTACTTCTGGCTACATGATTCGCACTCTCCAGAAATATATATATAGGGCTACATTTTCACAATGAACCTGTGTTGGGAAATACAGTTTGTACAGCATAAACACAATTTAACCTAAATAATGTCCTTATAAATCTCAAAAATAAATCTGTGTAGGTGTGTGTGTGTGTAAGTCCACAAACCCGCACTTAGCTCTAGTTAATAAGTCTGCATTACATAAAGCAGCGTGTCGCATTATGCAGAAAGCAGTCTGTCTGAATACACACAATTCACACGGCAAACAAAAGGCAGCAGAGAAATGAGACAAAGCGTCGTCCGCCGAGACCAGGTCAGTAATTGGCTTGATGTGTTCAGACGATGCCGACACACACACACAGAGTTTGGTGAAAAGCGTCCAGTATTATGTACATTGATAATGTGCTTCTGTCTGCATGAACAAACAGTCTTTTGGGGCTCGTCTCAAATCTCTATAATAGCCTGTCTTCACTTCTGAGGGATGTAAACAGGCGCTGAAGGCTGAACGAGACCTTTATTCTGAGCTCGGATGTCAGTGAGAGTCTGCTAATTTGACTCTCATTTTTAACAGTGTCATTTATCACAAACACAAAAGTTTAAACGGTTTGTTAATACAAAGCACTTTATTAGATTGCATAGAATATGCTTTATTAATAATGCACTGCTACTTGAGCATTATTTAAAACATTACCTATAGTATTTATTAATGTTTAACCTTTTATTGTCTGTTTCCCAGTTTTTGTGTGCTGTTTAATAATTTATATATAATTGAATATATAATAACAATAATGATAATAATAATTTAATATATTCATTCATTCATTCTCTTTTCGGCTTAGTCCCTTTATCGTCTACCGCCAACTTATCCAGCACGTTTTATGCAGTGGATGCCCTTCCAGCCGCAACCCACCTCTGGGAAACATCCACACACACTATGACAATTTAGCCTACCCAATTCACCTGTACAGCATGTCTTTGAACTGTGGGGAAAACCAGAGCGCCCGGAGGAAACCCACGCGAATGCAGGGAGAACATGCAAACTCCACACAGAAACGCCAACTGACCCAGCCGAGGCTTAAACCAGCAACTTTCTTGCTGTGAGATGACAGCACTACCTACTGCGCCACTGCGTCGCCTATATATATATATATATATATATATATATACAGTAAACTATTCTGTTTATAATAATTTGTTCTACTAATAATTTTATTCAAAGTTCAATTTATGAAGACTATTACTATAAGATTTTTGTTAATATTTCTTATAATACACTCCAAAAATGCAGGATTTTAAAACCATATTTTGGTCATAATATGGACATTTGATTCATTATATATAGTCACTGTATATGTAGGGTTAAAAATGGCCAATTATATGTAATTGAAAATAGTAAACCGACGTTTGATTTGTCCCTATTTGATCCAAAGTGTGATTAATACAAATGAGCATTATTTAGAGTGTATGATTACATTTAAAGATGCCATGTACTACATTGGTTTAATAAGTTAAATTGTTCTCTAATATCTACACAGTAGGTTTATAGCCTCAGTAAGTTCAAAAAAATCTCCAGAAACGGTTTTATAAGCTCAATTATTACTCCATAAAATACCCCTAAAATCAGAAGGTCCATAATTGACCATATATGGCTCGTGTCGTGAATATTAATGAGCTCCATGTTGCTCTTACAGACACACAAACAGCATGATGTACGCCTAATACGAAATATAAAACCCAAGAAGACTTTCGTTAAGCTATTTTGCTCACCAGATCTGTTGTGTATAAAGGCTAAACTATAATTAAACTTGACAAAAGAGAGTGATAGAGATGTATCGCAATGTATTTTTTAAGCTATAGTCAAAGAAAACACAGCCAGGAATTATTATTAACCTCTGCATGAACAGATGATATTTGAGCAGAGTGTTTGTTGAAACATACGCATCAAATTTTACAATAAACATGATTAATTAACAGAAGACGTCTCTAAACATACCTTATGCCTCTTAGGAGTGGAGATGAAGAAATGTATAATCTGTATATCCTGCATTTTGCACCCTGAAACGAGTTTGAAACACATCTCGTGCTGTTGTTGCCCAGTAATGCACAGTAAACAATTTGCCGCTTGCGCTTTCAAAATAAAAGTCTTGTTTCCATAGTAAGTGAAATATACGCTTTAAATAACTAAGGGAGGAAATTTATCATTGTAGTCTCACAAGAAAACATTGTTGCTTAGCAAACGCAGCCTGAGGCGTGCATATTAATGATCTCAGAGCTTTTGTTATGATCTCAGAGCTCAGTGACATGGCTGCTTGTCAGGTCTGGATGAACGACCTAAAGTTGGCATGTACGCAAATGCTGAGGGTGTGGCCTGTGAGTCTCATCACAGTTTGTTTTGTCTTCTGATTGGTTCCTTGTACACCAGGGTTTTTACACTTGTGAAATTTACATGATAACAAGGAAACAGTGGTGTCTGAGGCTCACAGGATGGCCATTTCCATATACTGATCTTTTATTATTCTACTATGCCTTGGTATACCCAGATATACATTTGAGGGCAACTTTTAAACACCCTAACAATGATTTACTCTGATCTCTGATGTCAACAAAAATACAATAATTCTGATTGTATTCCCAACACTGTAGACTGAACCACAGAAGTGAATAACCGTGTGTGTCGTGGCCAAACAAAGGTTGATCAAACTCTGCTGAGAAACTCATTTCATCGCTCTAATCTCTGAAAAAGCTCACAGACACTGCAGGAAAGATTGGATGGCTTTTCTGGAGTATTGAGACACAATCACAACTGAATGCTGTTCTGAGATCTGCTGTAATCTCTCATCTGAAGCTGCTTTGAGTCCGGATCAAACCACCGCTAATGATATTGATAAAAAATATATGGTCTTACCTGCTGGATGACACACGTCCAGAAGTGCAGGAAACAGACAGAGGGAAAAGAGAGAGAGAGAGAGAAAAAAAACATCTGTTAGGATATTCACTTACAACGAACACATCTATGTGAGTCAAAGTGATTCTCCAGTAATTTATTTATTGATTTAATGATCCTTTCAGGGTGAGTTTTCAGTATATGATTCACTGATTCAAATGAAGTGTTCAGAATGAGTCTTCAGTGAACAATTCACTAATTCAAGTGATTTGTTCAATGTGGGTTTGCAGTAAATGATTCACTGACTCAAATGAGCCATTATAAGTGAGTCACCAGTAAACAATTCACTGATTCAAACTATCTGTTGAGAGTGAGACTTCAGTAAACAACTCACTGATTCAAATGATCTGTTCAGAGTGAGTCTCAGAAAACAATTCACTGATTCAAATGATCAATTCAAAGTGAGTCTCAGTAAACAATTCACTGATTCAAATGGTTTGTTCGGTGTGAGTTTCCAGTAAGCAACTCACTGATTCAAATGATTCGTTCAGAGTGAGTCACAGTAAACAACTCATTGATTCAAATGATTTTTTCAGAGTGAATTTCCAGTAAACAATTCACTAATTCAGATGATTTGTTCAGAATAAGTCTCCAGTAAACAACTCATTGATTCAACACATTTTTTTTTCAGAATGAGTCTCCAGTAAACAACTCATTGATTCAAATGATTTGTTCAGAGTGAGTTTCCAGTAAACAATTCACTGATTCAGATGATTTGTTTAGAGTGAGTCTGCAGTAAACAACTCACTGATTCAAATTATCTGTCCAGAGTGAGTCTCCAGTGAACAACCAACTGATTTGAACAATCTGTCCAGTGTGAGTCTCCGGTAAATGACTCACTCATTCAAATGATCCTTTCAGTGTGAGTTTCCAGTAAATCATTTACTGATTCAAATGATCCTTTCAGAATTATCTCCAGTGAACAATACACTGATTCAAATGAATCGTTCAAAGTGAGTCTCTAGTAAACAACTTTCTGATTTAAATAATTTTTTAAGCGTGAATTTCCAGTAAATGATTCACTGATTCAAACGATCTGTTCAGAGTGTTTGCATGTGTGTGTGTGTGTGTGTGTGTGTGTATGCATGCATGTCTGGAAGAGAGTGTGTGTGTGCATGTGTTGGTTTATGTGTGTGTGTTTGGGAGAGAGTGTATGTGTGTTTGTGTGAGAGAGTGTCTGTGTTTGGTTATGTTTGTGTATATGTGCTTCTGAGTGTATGGCTGCGAGTGTGTCCATGTGTGTGTGTGTTTGAGAGTGTGCTTGTGTGTGTGTGTGTGTGTGTGTGTGTGTGTGTATGTATGTCTGCACATGTGTGTGTGTGTGTGTGTGTGTGTGTGTGTGCGTGTGTGTGAGAGAGTGTGTGTTTCTGTGTGTGTGTGTGTGTGTGTGAGAGAGAGAGAGTTTGATTCAGTGTGTGTGTGTGTGTGTCTGTGAGCAGGTGTAATGGACTGAATTATTAACAGATCGTCTGTGAGCAGAAACGGCTCAGATTCTGTTTAATATGGATCCAGATTAATAGTCAAGGTGGCTGGACAAGGTGATAAAATATGAATATATTAATTCTGTATTAATAAAGTCACACCGGCTGCTCCTATTTCAGGAATGCAAATGGGCTGTGAACCAACTCTCTATTTTTAACCTCTTCATTTTTCATTCAACCTCAAAAATACCAGTTTATACTGGAAATCTGCATAGATGAAGCAGAAGAATCCAACTATCGTGGAGCGGCACTGAAGAATCTAACTAAGGATCTGAGAATCCTTGTAGCAAACTGATGTGTGTGTTGTTTAAAGAAAGCGACCACTCATTTGTGTGGTGTTTTACATTCATTTGTTTATATTCAGTTATTCAATTATTTTAATCATTTGATCATTAGTCATTTATATAATTATCATTTGATCATTTTATTGATCGTTAGTTGATCATTATATGTCATTTTATTGTAAAGAATGGGTTAAATCGTGAGTAAGAGGAGTGAGACGGAGGGAACGTCATAATCATAAGACAATCTTTAAATTAATGACTTCTTTAAAAAATGTTGACAGAGGTTTTGTGATAATAATAACAGCATAGCACTAATTAAATGCAGATTTTCCGTGCAGCGATTGATTTGAGGTAGCCTGATATTTTTATTTGACGAAAAAAAAAAACATGATTGGAAAAAAACGTGCTTTGGTTTTGTAGTCTGAATTTGTCATTTAAGTGAATATCTAGGGCAGGCCTGTTTTTATTATTTATTATTTAATTTTATTTATTATTTTATTATTATTTTATTATCCAAGAGTTCACACTTTATTGATTTTAAATCTTGTTTGGCATGTTGTCCCAGGAGAGAGCCCTGAGCTCATAAGATCCTCGAGCTTGGGGCTCCCTCCCATTTGCAAGGCGAGAGGGGAGTTTGAGCTCAGGTAGAATTTGAAACTCCCCTGCTGTAGTTGCTAATGATTGAGTGATTGCTCTTAAGAGATAACTACTTACTAGGAGCATGTCTATGGCGTTGACTTGGATTAGTCAATTAACTTAAGTTGCATGGACAGTGGGAGGAACCCGGGGGAAACGCACGTAAGCACAGGGAGAACATGTCAATTCCACACAGAAACGTTGGCTGGCTTGGCAAGGACTAGAACAGGGATGTTCTTGCTGTGAGGTAACAGTGCTAACCACTGGGCCACTGTGTCACCTGCTGAATAAGAATGGGTTTTAATGAATGGGTTTGAACTGTATGAATGACTAAAAAGTTATCAGTGTAATGGTAAAAAACTGTACATTCTAGTTAAATCATCCCTCTGCAATCTTATACCCAAAACAGAAATACTGGCAGTATTAATAGCTATAAATGTGGGAGAGCGTTGATATTACGTGATTTTATTGTATTGCAATATGGAGCAATTAAGTGTTGATGTTACATCAAAAATAATTCACGAATACTCGAAATGAGATGATTTAATGACAATAATTCTCTATGGTTACAACTGAATTACTTACAAAATACCTGTATAAAAAGATATAACATAGGATAATAATTGTGCCCAGCTTAAATGTAAAATAAAGTTACCAGAGGTAGAAGGAGAGACAGGGGAGGGAGAGACAAAGAGAGCAGGTAGGCCTCAAAGAAAGCCTGATAGCAGTAGAGGAAGAGAAGATAGCCTCCGAGGCAGGAGAGGGGCAGAGCAGGAAAAGAGCCAGAGAAAAGTTGCCAACTATTTGTATCTTTCTTGACCATGTGACCAAAGCCCAAATACTGAGACACTCAAACTGACCAATCAACATGTGACCACATCATAAAAAAAACCCCAAAGTCCACACACCAAGCCCTGATCTGATCAGTATCTGCCTTTGGAGTCAGTATGGACCTTCTTGGTGAAAAAGACATATTTGCCATATAAACAAATGCAAATGATCATTTTCACTCGTACATTATTATGTTTTTATATTTTATTATTCATATGCCCAATGCCAAATCTACCCCTTAGCTCTTTCCTTTACCCCTCATTTTGCGCATTCATGTGAAGGGGTAGGGGGTGTCCCAATTCTCTTTAGCTTGAAGGCGTAGGGCTAAGAAGAAGGTGTAGATAGCCCTTAGAACGAAGATTTTTCAGGACCACACTCGAAACCAAGAGGTATAAAAATTTCCCAGAATACACCAGCCACAATGGCAGAATAGTTACACAGAAGTAAGGAGATCCACAAATTTGTATTTTTGGGCATTTTTACGAATATTTACAACAAACAAGCACATGTTTTAATATATTCATAACCGCCTTTGTGTTTTACCGTCATGCTTTGAAAAAAATACTAAAATAAAAACCTCTAAATTTGGCGATCTATAATCCATAATCACAACTCCAGTATAGCAGTCCCACAACATTCTGATACTCGATGACACTGTCAGAAAAGTCTAGTGTCTGGGAATGAGCTGTTTACAGTGTCTGCTATAATGTTAGTGTTGTTTTCGTGTGTTTACATAGATGAATATGGCCATGGTGTAAATACACAGTACAGTTATGATCTTATTGCTACATAATATCATTATGATAACATGATATATGCCTTCAGTGATCTCCTGAAGATAAATACCAAAAAATATCACAACTGGAATAACTACAGCAGTCGCCATCGTCTGATCTCATATGAAGCAAGAGATCGCGATGACATATGATGTGTGCAGGTGCTGTACTGCTGTCCCAATTCTAAGGGGTACATTTCAAAGCCCTTCCCCTTCACCCTCCATTTTAAGGGCCATTGGGAAGGGGTACAAAAATAGAATTGGGATTGGGCCAAAGTCTGAGCATTGAATCATACACAACCTAGATTATTCAATAAGCTCTCCTCTTTCTCTATCATCATTACTTCGTCTCCTGCTTCAGCTCCTCTCTAACTTTCTCAGTCAAGTCCTCTATTGATAGAAGACTGTTAATTCAGTTGAATAGTGAACAGGTTCGGGTATTGGGCAGCTCTGCTGGCTTGTTGTCTGGATACCCAGAGAAACCAACATTTTAAGACAGGATCTGGCATCCGGGGCTAGATCTTATTAATCTGGCAGGGAGAGTGTGATCTAACAGCATGGTGCTCACAGCAAGAAGGTCACTGGTTCGAGTCCCGGTTGGATCAGTTGGTGTTTCTGTGTGGAGTTTGCATGTTTTCCCCGTGCTGGCGTGGGTTTCCTCCAGGTGCTCCGGTTTCCCCCACAGTCCAAACACATGCGCTATAGGGGAATTAATGAACTAAATTGTCCCCAGTGTAGGGGTGTGTGTGAATAAGTGTTTATGGGTGTTTCTCAGTACTGGGATGCAGCTAGAAAGGCAGCCGCTGTGTAAAACATATGCTGGAATAGTTGGTGGTTCATTCTGCTGTGGTGAACCATCATAAATAAGGGACTAAGCAGAAGGAAAATGAATGAATGACTGAGAAGCCTGTCGTCATTTACTGTCTCCTTTCACGAAACACAAAGGGAGAAATGTTGATGAATGTTCATGCTGCTCTTTTCCACTTCATAAACAGAAATGATCTATTTGTGTGAGGAATAGACTGAAATTAAATCATTCTTCACTGATGGTTTTCTCCTCTGATAAGGCATCTGAAACTCATTCATCATTTGCATACGTTTAAACTTGCCAAATGATCCTTGTATAAAGACATGCAAGAAACAGTTTCCCTCTGGCATCATTTTGGAATTTAATTTCTTGATTTAACACCAGATTTCTTGCTCATCACAGCCCAAAAATGCCGATATTGATTCAAATGCTGAAATGCATTCATTTTCATTCACCTTAGTCCCTTATTTATCAGGGGTCACCACAGTGGAATGACCCGCCAACTATCCCAGCATATATTTCACACACACACTTTTACACTACAGCCAATTTAGTTAATTAATTCCCCTATAGTTTGGACTGTGGGGGAAACCGGAGACCCCGGAGGAAACCCACTCCAACACAGGGAGAACATGCAAACTCCACACAGAAATGCCAACTGAGCCAGCTGGGACTCGAACCAGTGACCTTCTTGCTGTGAGGCCACAGTGCTAACCACTGAGCCACTGTGCTGCCCAATAATAATTAGATAAAAAAGTAAAATAACCAAAGCATGTAACATGACTACTAAAGCCCAAAGGTAGCTGAGCGTGCATTATGAGTGACGTCTGCATTCTGAGTTTGAAGAAGTAGATCATGAATAAAGAGCAGACATGAATAACAGACATGAATAAGATCATAAATAGCACACATAGATAACACGCATAAACTGCATGATAACTGTGACTCAGACTGTCCATCAGCTCTTCTGAATGAGTTCTGACTTCAGGATTAGTTGCCTCCGGCGAAGCTTTCCAGAGGATCCACAAGCCATAAACACACACACACACACACACACACACACACTCACACACGCACTCACACACAGAGCTGCGGGTCTTGCTCTGGTCAGCCCTACGGCTACAACGAGATGTTTGACAGTTCCGTCACCTGCTGCCCAAAAACCACAGCAAGATTACACACGCACGCACACACACGCACGCACTCAAACACACAAAGACATTCACACAGACAAACACACACACACAAAATATGCGAACAAATGTGCACACACACACACACACACACACAAAGACATTCACGCAGACACACACACACACACACAAAATATGCGGACAAATGTGCGCACACACACACACAAAGACATTCACGCAGACACACACACACACACACACACACACACACACACACACAAAATATGCGGACAAATGTGCACACAAACACACACACACTCAAACACACAAAGACATTCTCACACACACACACACACACACACACACACACACACACACACACACACACACACACACAAATATGCCAGTTTAGTTCATCAATTCCCCCATACCGCATGTGTTTGGACTGTGAGGGAAATCGGAGCACGCGGAGGAAACCCACGCCAACATGGGGAGAACATGGAAACTCCACACAGTAACGCCAACTGACCCAGTCGGGACTCGAACCAGAGACCTTCTTGCTGTGAGGCGACAGTGGTAAACACTGAGCCACCATGTCACCCTGTTTATTCATTAATTTTCCTTTGGCTTAGTCCCTTTATTAATCTGGAGTCGCCACAGCATTTCATTCTTTTGCAAAAATGCCCATGTGATGTTTAACAGAGAAAGAACATTTTCACAGTATTCACTATTATATTTTTTCTTCTGGAGAATGTACTTTTTTAACTACACAGAACATAACCAAAGATAACATTAACCACGTTAGTGAACATAGCCAATGATTTACTTTTAGCTGCTGAGCGAGGCTACATCTCATTAGTAGTTTTACTTGATCTCAGTGCTGCATTTGACACTATCGATCATGACATCCTCATAGATCGCTTATATTTTACAGGTGTCCAGGAACAAGTCATACTTAACTGACCGTTACCAGTTTGTAAATATATATGGACAGCTTTCACAAGTCAGGCCAGTAAAGTATGGGGTGCCTCAAGGATCAGTTTTAGGCCCTTTGCTGTTTACAATATACATGCTACCCCTGGGAGACATTATTAGAAGACATGGGATCAGCTTTCACTGCTATGCAGATGATACTCAATTATATATTTCAACTAAACCTGACGAGATGTCTAAACTGTCTAAGCTAACTGAGGGTATTAAAGATGTTAAAGACTGGATGACCAACAATTATCTTCTCTTAAACTCAGACAAAACAGAATTATTACTTATTGGGCCTAAATCCTGTACACAGCAGATCTCACAACTCGACCTACAATTAGAGAGATATAAAGTTAGCGTTGTCATATTAGACAGCAATTTAACTTTTGAAAATTTTACGAATTAAGTTACGAAGTATGCTATCCATCTCAGATGCAGAAAAGCTAGTCCATGCTTTTATGACTTCTAGGCTGGATTACTGTAATGTTCTGTTTGCTGGCTGCCCAGCATCCTCTATTAACAAACTTTAGCTAGTACAAAATGCAGCTGCCAGAGTTCTAACCAGGTCTAGAAAATTTGATCACATCACCCCAAATTTGTCCTTACACTGGCTGCCTGTTCAGTTTCGTATTGAATTTAAAAATTGCTTCTTACCTACAAAGCTTTAAATAATCTAGCTCCTGGTTATCTAACCAGCCGTCTGTCTCACTACAATTAATGCGACGCGAATGTCTGCTCAAGTATAGTTTTTCGAACTCAAGCAATTCGCGTGAAACATGCCATATGCGCATTAAGCGCATCAAACGGCTCATTCCCGCGTAATGCGCCACAGGATGTCTATTCCCGTCTTTGCATTGACTTAACATGTAAATCACTTTTGCTTGACGCTTCTTATCTGCACGTTCCGCGTCTGGTGTGAACACAGCATTATGCGGAACGTGCGGATAAATCACACTATTCGCACGTAAATAGACGCGTGAACATTTTGAGATTACTCGTTTCATTCGCAGGGCAAATTCACTGAGCAATAGACACAGATTCGTGTGATAGGCAGGGCTTCTTTCTGCACGGTGACTGTAGCTTCGTTGCTAAATGGCTACCATGGATTTTATTGAGAAAATAACTGTGTTTATGTGCTTTATGAAGACTGAAAAACAGCGTCGATTCGTTTGGAGCAGTGTCTGAGTCCATTAGATCCTTTCAGAGGTGCATCCAGCTCTGTGAGCTCATAAACTCCTCCAGAAAATTTACCTGGAAGATGGAGGCTTTCAGCGGTGCTTCTGACTGAGCCGAGCCCAGGTTGATGAGCTGTTGTCAGTGTCAGCAGGAGGATTTTCCCCCGGGACACCCACAAGAGGCGCTACGTCATAATCACGCCCCCACAAGAGCAAGCTCCTGATTGGTTAACGCAGCGCGAATGTCTGCTGAATTCACGCGAAACGTGCCATATGCGCATTAAGCGCATCAAACGCCTCATTCGCACGTAATGCGCCGCGGGATGTCTATTCCCGTCTTTGCACTGACGTAACATTTAAATCACTCATGCTTGACGCTTCTTCTTATCCACACGTTCCGCGTCTGGTGTGAACACAGCAGGCGCTACGTCAGAATCACACCTCCCACAAGAGCAAGCTCCTGATTGGTTAACGCGGCACAAATGTCTGCTGAAGTTCATAATTACGAATTTGAGTGATTAGCACGAAACGCACCATTCACACCGCAGGATGTCTATTCGCGTGTTTGCATTGACTTAACATGTAAGTCTCTCGCGCTTGATGCTACATCCGCGTCTGATGCGAACACAGCATAAGACCTCATTTGGTCAATCTGTTTTCTCTTTTAAGGGAGCCGAATTGTGGAATGATTTACCTGTTAAAATTAGGAAGCAATATAAATGTTTCAGTTCTTAAAAAGTGGTTAAAAGGAAGAGAGTTTGCACAAATAGTCTACTAATAGTTTGTTTGATCATGCCGATGTCCATGTCAAATAAATAAATAAATAAATAAATAAATTAAAAATTAAAAATTAAAAATACAAATAAATAAAAAAAAATACAAATAAATAAATAAATAAATAAAAACACAAATAAATAAATAAATATAAATAAATAAATAAATAAATAAATACAAATAAATAAATAAATAAATAAATAAAAAATAAAACATAAAAAATACAAATAAAAAAAATAATAAAAAATAAATAAATAAATAAAAAATACAAATAAATAAAAACACAAATAAATAAATAAATAAATACAAATAAATAAATAAATAAATAAATAAATAAAAAATAAAAAATACAAATAAATAAATAAATACAAATAAATAAATAAATAAATAAATAAAACATTCCAACACAATCTCACGGCAATTCGTAACTTTTTGATTTAGTGACTAATTTGTATGAATTCGTCTGATCTAATTCGTACAATTTAGTACGATTTGCTCATCCCCCAATGACGGTTGGGTTTAGGGGTGGGGTTAGGTGCCACGCCTCCTTTTTAAAATCGTACAATTTTGTACGACTGAACTCGTACGAATTCGTACGAATTAGCCACTAAACTGACATAACGTAAAATACTTACGTTTTCTCGTGAGATCAGGGTGAACAGTCACATGCGCACACACAGACAAACTCAAACAAACACAGAGAGAGAGAGAGAGAGAGAGAGAGAGAGAGAGAGAGAGAGAGAGAGAGAGAGAGAGAGAGAGAGAGAGACACACGCTCTGAAACACACACACACACACACACACACACACACACACGCACACACAGACACACTGAAACAAACACACACAGAAAAAAATCTCTCTCTCTCTCTCTCTCTCTCACACACACACACACACAGCAACAACATTGAAACACAGACAGACAGACACTCACACACACTGAAACCAACACACTCTCTCTCTCTCTCACACACACACACCTAATTCTCCTCAGACTGGCTTCATTAGGTCTCATGTGTTTTTCTGTCATAGTTATTCATCTCCTGGTTAAACTACATTACAGACACACACACACACACACCGCTGATGACGGCGAGCGCAGCAGGAATATCAATGTCCGGAATAATGAGCGCGAGGGTCAGATCATCAACAGAAATGTGTTTGTTGGCTCTGCTCTAAATGGAAAGCACAGAGCGTGACTAACAGGCCGGCGAGTGTGTTCTGATGCGCGCAGGAAACTACAGCGCGGGGAACAGGAAATTGGACACTCTCTGAACAGGAAGCTGGACTCATCAAACATCTCAATCCACAAACACATCTATTAGCCTTCATCACAATGCAGACAGGAGAGATGAAGCTGTCGAAACCTCCAGTAGAGACACGAACATCTCGTGCTTCACCTGTAGTGTTATTAATGGAGTTCTTCACACTTTTGCTGGAGGAGAAGCTGGAATGAAGAAAATTTGGACTTTTAGGCATCTCAGTCTCAGCTGGGTCAGTTGACATTTCTGTGTGGAGTTTGCATGTTCTCCCCGTGTTGGCGTGGGTTTCCTCCGGGTGCTCCGGTTTCCCCCACAGTCCAAACACATGCGCTATAGGGGAATTGATGAACTAAATTGGCCATAGTGTACCAGTGTGTGTGTGAATTGGTGTGTATGGGTGTTTGCCAGTACTGGGTTGCAGATAGAAGGGCATCCGCTGTGTAAAACATATGCTAGAATAGTTGGCGGTTCATTCCGCTGTGGTGACCCCTGATAAATAAAGGGACTATATAAGTTTATATATACATTATATTTAACCAAAATCATTTTTATTTTATAAATTTTTTTTATTTGATTATTTTTCATTATGTATTTTTTATTTTTGCTAGTTAAGTTTAAGGAGTTTTATTATATTATTGCATTAATTATAAATTACCCCTAAAACATTTAAATGGTAGCAATTATTATTATTATTATTATTATTATTATTATTATTATTATTATTATTATTATTATTATTATTATTATTATTAATGGCATACATTTATAGATATACACGTTAAATTATTCAATATTTAATATTCAATATTTATTCAACATTTTTTACCAAAATTATTTTAAATTTAATTTTAATTAACATTTTTTCATTTAATTTTTATTTTTTATTTTTTAATTATTATTATTTTTTTATAATTATTTATTTACTTTTTTTAAAGGATTGTTTGATTAAATTAATGGATTAATTATAAGTTTCTCCCAAAACGTTTAAATATTATTATCATTATTATTATTATTATTATTATTATTATGAATATTATTAATGTAATACGTTTATATATGTTAAATTATTCAATATTTATTATTCAATAATTATTCAAAATTTTTTACCAAGGGCGTATGACCTTCCAGCTGCAACCCATGACTGGGAAATTTACCAAAATGGTTTTTAATTTTATTTAGTTTATTTATTAATAGTGTTTTTATTTGATAATTTGTTTATAATTTTATTTTTTAAATAATTTTTTTCTTTTTTTTTTAAATGATTTTTAAAATTAAATTCATGCATTAATTATAAATTACTCCCAAAACATTTATTGCTATTATAATTTTATAATTATTATTACTACATGTGTATATCATACGAGTAATGCCTGGGTGTACTTCAGGAAGGCGCAGGATCACAAACACATACATGGAAGAACAATGGAGACTCAGGAATGACATGGAGTGAAAACAGACATCAACTGAGAATACTGGACCAAGACTGAATGACAAGTATTCAACATTTTTTACCAAAATTATTATTTTTTATTTATTTATTTGTTTATTTTTAATAAACTTTTTAAAATAAATTAATGCATTAATTATAAATTACCCACAAAACATTTTAATGGTAGCATTGTTTCTTGTTTGTTAAAATAATATAAATGCTGAAATCGCTCCACTTATGCTCACTGAAACGTCCAGCACTGCAAAACAAAAGAGAGGTTTTCTTTTTCAAGCGTTTTTCTTCCCCCTCGGTCATCAGATATAGTTCAGTGCTGATATTCACATCCAGATCTGCAGAAATACGATCCGCACTGAAAGACTGGGAGTCTAGCAGTGTTGTTCAGGATCTTTATTCTGTGCTAAAAGAGGTCAGACGTCTTGAAACTAGAAGAAATCCTACAGATAAACACTAAAACTAACAGAATCTAGTCTAATATTATTTACTGTCATCATGGTGAATATAAAATAAATCAGTTATTAGAGATGAGTTATTAAAACTATTATGATTAGAAATGTGTTGGAAATCTTCTCTCCGTTAAACTGAAATTGGGGAAATTCTTACTTTTCCTATGTTTTTTATTGTAGTGTTTTTGTTTTCAGTTTTATTTATATCCAGTAATTCCATTTTTATTTTATTTATTTAATTTTCAAAGTCTGTTTTAGTAATTTTGTGCATTTTGTTTAATGTTGGATATGGTTTATAGGATTCTGTTAGTTTTAGTGTTTATCTGGTGACTGATTTCTTCTAGTTACCTTTATAGCTTATGTGAAGCTGCTTTGACACAGTCTACATTGTATAAGCGCTATACAAATAAAGGGGAATTGAAAATTTAATTGAACTTTATACTAGATATTTTAGTTTATTATTAGCGTTTGATTGTTCATGTTATTAGCCCCCTTTTGATTTGTTTTTCTTTTTAAATACTTCTCAAATGATGTTTAACAGAGCAAGGACATAAATAAATGAATAAATATTTATATGCAGTATTTATGAATATGAATATTACTTTCATGCAAAATACTATAACTGTCATGATTACCAGCGATCTCTAACCACCAGTGGTCGCTGGTAAGCAGAGATGTATAAAGTACTAGAGACCCAGACTTAAGTAAAAGTACAAGTACTCTATCAAAAAGTGACTTGAGTAGAAGTTGAGGTGCTCTTTAAGCACCATACTTAAGTGGAAGTACTAAAGTATTCAACATTTTTTGTACTTAAGTATTGCAAGTAGTTTATTTCAAAATTTACTACTCAAGTACTGAAAGTAAAAGTACAAGTATTGTGTAATGTAGTTATTAAAGAAAGCAGTCAAAAGACATCATATTGTTTTGTTTATTTTAAATCTCTTTTTTGGGGGCACGTCATTAAGCAGAATGAAAAGAAACATGACTTACAATACTGTTTTTCTCTCACGCTTGAACCACAGATCTGACAGATTATAACAGCTTTAACCAGAGGCGCAAAAAGGGGGTATGCAGTATGTGCGGCGCATAGGGGCGCCACACATGGGGGGGCGCCATTGTGTCAAAACTATTTTTGAAATTATCCTTACTAAAAGTTTCAAATAATCAAAAAAAAATAAATATTTTTTGTTTAAAATATTTATTTTGCGTTCATTTTATACAAGTATATAATTGTATTTTATTAAATAAAGAAAATCATACTTCCCCTCCCCCTCTGTTGACCATTTGATTGATTCATTGCAGCTGGATAAAAAATTGAAACTAATATTTGGGTTAAAAAATTCCCCTATATAAATTATATATTATATTATATTATATTCCCATATATATTATAAAATCCATAATTTTACAGTTTATTTCCGGCAGCTGGGGTGCCAGAAAAAAAGTAAAATAATAGCCGTTAAATTACAGAAATATACCATAAAATAACGAATATTAAATTACAGAAATTTGCTTAAGTTAAAATTTTTGGTACATTTCTGTAATTTAATATCTGTTATTTTACGGCTATTATTTTACTCTTTTTCCGGCACCCCAGCTGCTGGAAATAAACCGTAAAATTACAGATTTTTTTTACAGTGTATGTATCATATAGATACATCGGCCTCTTTGGTAATGTTTTTTGCTCAAAACTATTTTAATTTTAGTTACAAAAAAGTTTGGCGATAAAATAGAACATCTCAGGGCAGTTTGTCTTTGTTTATTTTTACACTAAACATTTAACAGTCTTTTTTATTTAACTTTGTGAAAGGTGTAATAGCAGTTTCAGTCAATAATTCATGCAAAGACAAATCTTACACCTCTCACAGTAAGCATTTGAGAAGTGATTGCATGTTTAAGTTATGTTGCCCTTTAGGACTCCCAGATCTATAATTTTGTTTTGACAAATGTCATACAAAAGCAAGGCATGTCAAGGTGCTACTCATTTAGTGAGGAAAATGAAATCATTTGGCGTGGGATGAGATGTAATATTTTGACTCATCACATGCTTAGTGTAATTATACTTTTACTACTTCATATATTTTAAGTTGTGTTTAGAACTTCTAAATGTATTTCTTTAAAGCATGTTAAGGAAGGGGGGGGGGGGGGGGGGGCGCAAAACTTGAACCCGCATACCCCTCACTAAAATTGCAGTTGCGCCCCTGGCTTTAACACACACCTTTCAAAGTTGTGTGTCACAAAAACAGTCCATAATTACTTAAGTAAAAGTGGAAGTAGGAGAAAAAAACAATACTCCAGTAAAGTACAGATACTGCCTTTTAGTTCTTAAGTACAGTAGTGAAGTAGTTCTACTTCGTTACTATACATCTCTGCTGGTAAGAACTCACTTTCACATGGACTACATCTTATGAACTACAAATTCAGTCATGTCACACACACACACCTGCTCCAAGTCTCCACTGATTGGACTCCCACAGCTGATGCTGCTTCTGGACTAATCACACACACTACTTTAGCAGCACACACAGTCATTCACATTGCTGAGTCTTGTTTACCTGTAAAGTGACAATTCAACGTGTTTTCCTTAGTCTTGTTTTTGCGTGATTTGACCCTTGCCAAGTTTGTCTGTTTGTCCATGTTCACTGCCTGCCTTCCGACCTCTCGCCTGTTATAGTGTCTACGATTCTGGATTTGCCTTTATTCATCTGTTTGCACCTGTGTTGACCCTTGCTTGCCTGACTACCGAATAAACCTGCACTTGGATCCTAACGTTGTCTCTGTCATCCACGTGTTACAATAACAATGCTCTAATACATTGTTGTACACTGCATTTTTATGAAAAACATATTTTTATGCAAAAATACTCTAATGATACTCTAATAATAGTTTTGGAAGCATTTACTGCAGAATATTTATGAACAATATTTTCATGCAAAATATTCTATATAATATACTCTTAAAATATTTTAATACTTTGTACTTTTACTGCATCATTGCAGGTGCATTGCAGTGTAGTTTCTGAATGCCGTTGTTCATGTGCGTCTTTGCTCTCAGTGAAATGCACACCTGCAGGAGCGCACACACACACACACGCACACACGCACACACACACGCACACACACACACACACACACACACACAGAGCGGCTTGTGTTCGTCCTTAGGAAAGCATCCAGCCAATGCACCTGCAGGTCCCTGAGCTCCAGAAACAGAGAGGCTGATCTGCTGACAACCAGCGGTTCATCACACACACTTTATAATTGCAGCGTCATGTAAAACACACACACTGCGGTCATAGTGAATTTATTGGTGTAAACTGAGCATTTTTTAGTGTTAATGGACATAATCCAACATACAGTCAAGTAATTAATCTGTTGTGGTGATTTTATAGTTGCTATGGTAACACAACTAAAGTACTTGATCTGTTGTGGTGATTCTATAGTTACTATGGTAACAACACCTATATTGATTAATCTGGTGTCGTGATTCAACAGTTGCTATGGTAACACAACAACTATAGTAATTGATCTGTTGTGGTGATTCTATAGTTGCTATGGTAACACAACAACTATAGTAATTGATCTGTTGTGGTGATTCTATAGTTGCTATGGTAACACAACAACTATAGTAATTAATCTGTTGTGGTGATTCTATTGTTGCTATGGTAACACAACAACTATAGTAATTGATCTGTTGTGGTGATTCTATAGTTGCTATGGTAACACAACAACTATAGTAATTGATCTGTTGTGGTGATTCTATAGTTGCTATGGTAACACAACAACTATAGTATGTGATCTGTTGTGGTGATTCTATAGTTGCTATGGTAACAACAACTATAGTAATTATTTTGTTGTGATGATTCAATAGTTGCTATGGTAACATCACTTCTATAGTAATTAATCTATTGTGGTTACTCTATAGTTGCCATGGTAACACCACTTCTGTAGTAATTAATCTATTGTGGT
>NC_079452.1:26074328-26076828 GCF_903798145.1 Danio aesculapii | reverse complement strand
TCAGAACATTAGAACAGACTCCAAAACCTGAAATGAATAGGTCAGGTAAGGGAGACATCCAAAATATGTACTGTTGGTGTGCCTCCAGGAACAGGGTTGGGAAACACTGGTCTACAGAACAAACCACTGTTATACAATGACTTGCCTAATTACCCTAACTTTACCCTAATTAACCTAGTTAAGCCTTTAAATGTCACTTTAAGCTGAATACTAGTATCTTGAACTACTAAGCTATTAGTAATTAGTTAATTAAAGTTATTAGTAACGAATAAAGTTACAGTTGAAGTCAGAATTATTAGCCCCCCTTTGAATTTTTTTCTTTTTTAAATATTTCCCAAATGATGTTGAACAGAGCAAGGAAATTTTCACAGTATGTCTGATAATATTTTTTCTTCTGGAGAAAGTCTGATTTGTTTTATTTCGGCTACAATAAAAGCAGTTTTTAATTTCAACATTATTAACCCCTTTAAGCTATTTTCTTATTCGATAGTCTACAGCAGGGGTTCTCAAACTTTTCAGCCCGCGACCCCTAAAATAACAACTCCAGTCACTCATGACCCCCACTATGCACACCAATAAAAACCTGTGATGAAAAATGATGAGGATGATGAGTATTATCATTATTAATTTATTCATTCATTCATTTTCCTTCTGCTTAGTCTCTTTTTCAACAGAGGTCGCCACAGCGGAATGAACCGCCAACTATTCCAGCAAATGTTTACACAGCGGATGATACTATTGCTCATATGCTGCTCTGAAAAAATGACAAATAAAACATTCAGCAATATTACATATACAGCTGAAGTCAGAATTATTAGCCCCCCTTTAATTTTTCCTAAATGATGTTTAACAGAGGAAGGAAATTTTCACAGTATCTCCTCTAATATTTTTTCTTCTTATTTGTTTTATTCCGGCTACAATAAAAGCAGTTTTTAATTTCAACATTATTAACCCCTTTAAGCTATTTTCTTATTCGATAGTCTACAGCAGGGGTTCACAAACTTTTCAGCCCGCGACCCCTAAAATAGCCACTCTGGTAACTCGCAACCCCCAATATTCACACCACTAAAAACCTCAAAAGAGTGTTTTTTAAAAATTAAAAAAACTAAAAATGGTGATGATGATGATGATTGTTATCATTATTAATTAATTCATTCCTTATTCAACAGGGCTTGCCACAGTGAAATGAACAGTTGGATGAGCCAAAACTGTCTTCAGTTAAACAAAGAGAAAACTGAAGTGATTGCGTTTGGGAACAGAGATGAGGTTCTCAAGGTGAATGCGTACCTTGGCTCTAAGGGTCAAACAACAAAAAATAAGGTCAAGAATCTTGGTGTGACTCTGGAGTCAGATCTGAGTTTCAGTAGTCATGTCAAAGCAGTTAGTAAATCAGCATATTATCATCTCAAAAACATTGCAAGAATTAGATGCTTTGTTTCCAGTGAAGACTTAGAGAAACTTGTTCATGCTTTTATCAGCAGCAGGGTGGATTACTGTAACGGCCTCCTCACTGGCCTTCCCAAAAACACAGTCAGACAGTTGCAGCTCATCCAGAACGCTGCAGCCAGGATTCTGACCAGAACCAGGAAATCAGAGCACATCACACCTGTCCTCAGGTCTTTACACTGGCTCCCAGTTACATTCAGAATAGATTTTAAAGTATTATTACTGGTCTATAAATCACTAAATGGCCTAGGACCTCAATACATTACAGATATGCTCACTGAATACAAACCAAACAGATCACTCAGATCTTTAGGATCATATAAACGAGAAATTCCAAGAGTTCAGTCAAAGCAGGGTGAATCGGCTTTCAGCTACCAACAGCGCCCCCTGCTGCTGGAATCAGCTTCCAGAAATGATTAGATGTGCTCCAACATTAGGCACATTCAAATCAAGACTGAAAACACATCTGTTTAGCTGTGCCTTTACTGAATGAGCACTGTGCTACGTCCGACAGATCACACTACTATGTTTTTCTCTTCTTTTTAATTCTTTTATAACACATTTTATCAGCTTTTATTTATTTTATTTTTATTTTTACCATTTCTATTATTTGTTTTTATTTCTCTTATACTTGTTTCTTTTATTCCGGTTTATGTAAAGCACTTTGAATTGCCACTGTGTATGAAATGTGCTATATAAATAAACTTGCCTTGCCTTGCCTTTTATTTCAATATTATTAACCCCTTTAAGCTATTTTCTTATTCGATAGTCTACAGCAGGGGTTCTCGAACTTTTCAGCCCGCGATCCCTAAAATAGCCACTCCAGTCACTCGCGACCCCCAATATTCACACCAATAAAACCTCAAAAGAGTGTTTTTTAAAAATTAAAAAAACTAAAATGGTGATGATGATGATGATTGTTATCATTATTAATTAATTCATTCCTTATTCAACAGGGCTCGCCACAGCGGAATGAACCGCCAACTATTCCAGCTAATGTTTACACAGCGGATGCCCTTCCAGCTGCAACCCAGAACTGGGAAACACCCATACG
>NC_079452.1:26066828-26069328 GCF_903798145.1 Danio aesculapii | reverse complement strand
TGCTTCCATAATCATCTAATAGGGCAGATTACGGAGCTATTGAGGAGCCAGTCGTGTTGATCATGAGCACGTGATGCTCTTAAAATTAGTTTATAAATAAACCACACTTTTGTAGCGTAATATACAACACCAACCCAGACAATAGAACACTTTAAACTAATAAAAATATTAATAAAAGTCACTTTTTTCAACTTTTTAAGAATAAAAGTTGTCAGATGGAAAGATCACGGTCCCATAATGTTATTCAAAAGCCGAAAATAAATAAAAACATGAATCACAAAACACACAAAACTGCTCATTTAGGGCTATTTTCTTTCACAGTGTAGTAGTCATCACAACTCACATCAATCGAACTAACTAAAGATATTAAGTTACACTTCTCATAGCTTAAAAAAATGAGTTGAAGCATCATTAAGCAACATCAAGCAACATGTAAACATTTGCTTGTTTTTTACAGTGCATGTGCTCTGGTTTCCCACACAGTCCAAACACATGCGCTATAGGTGAATCGATGAACTAAATTGGCCCTATAGTGTGTGAGTGTGTGTGAATGAGTGTATATGGGTGCTTCTCAATACTGGGTTGCTGCTGGAAGGGGAGCCGCTGAGTAAAACATATGTTGGAATAGTTGGTGGCTCATTCCACTGCATGCGGTGACCTCTGAAATAGAGACCAAGCTGAAGGAATAAGAATGAATGAATGAATGAGTAAATGAATAATGTCTGTTTATGCTTAAAATCAATATAGATTTTAGTGATTTTTCCATGGCCAATTCTGATTTTTCTATTAGTAAATTGTACAGTGCAGGGTCGGGGCTAGAGGGGGTGGGTGGGTGTTGGAGTTAGGACGGTTCTAAGGGCCCATACATTTAGGGGGCCCACGCAAGCACCCCCCGCCCCCCCCCACTATTCACTTTCATCAGCGATCACTTGTCAGAGGCCCCGTGGCGGCCAGCGGCGCCCCTGATACAGTGTACTATCGAATAGAAGCAAACAGCAGATGGGGAATGAGGGCGGTTGAGGGGAGGGGGATCGGTAAATTGAGGTGCCAGATCAGATTTCAGAGGTGCCGGATACAGATCTGGCGTGTTCCGGCACAAATTGAGACCTGCATGATGGTAATAGTTTGATTTCGGTGTTTACTTCAGTAATGCCACTAATATTTGCATACTCCAAGTCTTAATTTCATTTCTGTTTATTTCAGTTATGACTTTAGTCGGATCAAGGTAATCAAAAAAACGCTGTTTGGAGCTTATGTAGGCCTACAGTTCAACATTCATGTTTAACTGAATGAACAGTTAGCAAACACAAGTACATCTTATTGAACATCATTTATTTTCATCACCAATTATCATAGTAGAAACGTTTCTCAAGCAGTTTGAGATGAATTCTGGAAACAGGAGATGAGCCCCTGGTCTAATGCGTCACTTGGCTTGAGAAACCCGTTCTCTAATGGCTCGTTTCCACTGACTGGTACGGTACAGTACGGTTCGGGTCGGAACAGGTCACCTTTATCAGGCTTGCATTTCCACTAACAAGGGTATGAGCAGCTCTTCTCACAACACAGATGCTTTACACACATAAATACTTGTGTATAAATGTTTATTACTAACTTTACTATGAACATGAGTTGATTATAACTGCAGATCAATGACAGTGCGAAACAGCCTACTGTAACGTCTGTAATTATATTAAATAAATGAATAAATGAACATATATAAACACATACAGCCCCTTACAGTCTCCGATATGTTATCAATTACAGAAGAACTACATATAGCAGACATTTCGTCTGTATTTAGGTTCAAAACAACACAAACTATAGCCTACAGTCAGTGAAAACCTCTCATCTGTGTCTGTAATCTTCAGCAGCACATGTAGCCTCTGTTAGACAGTAATTCCATCATTCTCAGTTCATATTAGTCCAAAAGGTGAAGATAAGTTAGTTATACATGGCATTTTGTTCACGTTTGCTGAATAATAATGAGCTCCTTTTTTTCCGGCTTCTCCTTTGTTTCTTCATGCTTCACTCTCGCGTTTGTCAGTGTCTGACAGGATCGGGTTTCAAAAGCACGTTAATAATCAAGCGCAGGTTATTATCATCAGCTCAAGAAGTTTGTTATTTCAGATATAATGTTAGACGCGCACGAGCGCAAGGAAGAAAGCGAAACCGCTCGCGCCTCAGACTGCCTCGTAAAAAACTACGGGGCACAGGCTAAATCTGCTCTACTCCATGGCTTTGTGGCTGTTTATCAAGACGACGACAAGGTTTGTTTGAGCCCAGGTCGACCATGGCTCGTTATTATTTGTATTTATAATTCCGCTGTAATCTCTCAGCTGTGTGTTTCAAACATGGCGGGTTTTTTGTTTTCATTCTGGCTTGTTGCGTAAGCGAATGACGTATCTCTGTAAACCAATAGTGTTCAGCTGCGCGTCTAGCTCCGCCTTTTGGTACCCTCTCGTGTTTGGTACCCTTTCGAAAGAGTGCCGAAAAGTGGTAC
>NC_079452.1:26024328-26061828 GCF_903798145.1 Danio aesculapii | reverse complement strand
ATATATTTATAATATCAGTGGATTATTCACGAACACAATTATTCAGGAGCAGATAAAAGCGTATGGAGATCTGCCCCTGCTCGAGTTGGTTTACACACACGACGCTTGGCTTTTGCTTTCCATTTAAAAATAGATTTTCATTAATAGCGCTGCTGACAATATTCATCTCGTCACCTGTGCAGCGGAGCGTCCAGTGCACATGAACACACGGAGGCTTTTACTTTCTGTTAAAACAGTCTGTATATATACAGTTGAAGTCTTGAATTATTAGCACTCCAGTTGAATTTTAATTCTTTTACATTTTTTTCCCAATATCTATTTAACGGAGAGACTTGTGACGCATTTCTAAACATGATAGTTTTAATAACTTAAAATGATTCAAAGATGATTCCTTGGATTTACTAACCTTTTTAAGTAAAGTGGTTGTAAATTTATTTGGGCAGATTTTAAACAAGCAAATTAACTTGAACATTACTAAACTTAATGTGTTTGTTTACATTCAACACAAATAAATTGTTTGCAACAATTTTGCAGACATATATTTTTTTCAGTGTGATTTCTTTTATCTTTGTCAATAATATTAGGCTAGATATTCTTCAAGACACTAGTATTCAGCTTAAAGTGACATTTAAAGGGTCCTGAAACACCAAGTGAAGTTTCATAAACTAATTTCGAGAGGAGCACGTGATATGATTGAGCACGTCTGGCCACTCATCTATAATCAGTAATAATCCAATCAGAGTGATCCTAGTCTACTATAAATGGATCATTTTCTCCCTACTGTTTCTATCTTCGTTTGGAAGAATCCCCCCTTCCACCCCATCTCCTCCTTTTCCTCCCTTTTCTAAAGGGGGAGCTCTCGAGACCTACCTGATCTCGGATCTCCTGATATGCTTATCAACCGGGCGGGAGCCCTGGGCTCAAATATCTCCGAGCTCAGGGTTCTCTCCTGGGACACCATGCCAAACCTGCTTTATACGCGAAGCATATCTAAGTAGGAACTCTTGAAAACACATTTTTTGAGATGTTGACAGTCATTTACAGTTGATGTCAGAATTATTTCCCTTAATTTTTTTTTCCTTTTTTAAATATTTCCCAAATTATGTTTAACAGAGCAAGGAAATTTTCACAGTATGTCTGATAATATTTTTTCTTCTGGAGAAAGTCTTATTTGTTTTATTTCGGCTAGAATAAAAGCAGTTTTAAATTTTTTAAAAGTCATTTTAAGCTCAATATTATTAGCCCCTTTAAGATATTTTTGTTTCCGATAGTCTACAGAACAAACCATCATTATACAATAACTTGCCTAATTACCCTAACCTGCCTAGTTACACTAATTAACCTAGTTAAGCCTTTAAATGTCACTGTAAGCTGTATAGAAGTGTCTTGAAGAATATCTAGTCTAATATTATTTACTGTCATCATGGCAAAGAGAAAATAAATCAGTTATTAGAGATGAGTTATTAAAACTATTATGATTAGAAATGTGTTGAAGAAAATCTTCTCTCCGTTAAACAGAAATTGGGGAAAAATATAAACCGGTGGGCTAATAACTCTGACTTCAACTGTATATGTGTACCATGTTGCCAAATACACTATTAGAACACATATATTTAGCTAAAAGGAGAGAATTGGTTGTTTTTGCGTTGTTTAGAGCAAATTCAATCTTACGGTTTAAAAAAATTATTTAGAAGCTGCATCACAGCGATGAGATCCTTCTGTAAATTCCAGCGTGGAGACTGGATGTCTGTAGTGGCCGGTACAATGTGACGTCTTTGAGTTTTCAGCATTAATTATTGAGAAAGACTTGGTTCAAACCAATCAGCGAGCGTAATTACAACAAGTGGATGAAGAAGAATTGTTTGGAGACATGGGTCGTCAGTGTTGTGTTTATAAATGTGCTGCAATGAAGGTTTTGTTTCCATTTCTTTGCGATGAGAACACAGCTTACATGTGGATTACAGTGGTCTGCTAACACGCGACAAAAATATGTTTGTAAGGAACATTTTTTACCCGAGAGCTATTCGCATCTGGAAATGGTGAAATCTGGATTTGCCGCTCGTCTCCTAATAAAAAACAGACGCGGCTCTAGTTGGTGTTGGTTGTCTTGTCACTACAGATTTGGTAAGAGTGTGACCAGTGTTCTTTGTTTCTGTTTTTCCAGATGGTAAAGTTAGTTCGTATCGTCAGCAGTACTCTTTCAGCAACTGAAGACATACCTTAATCAAAACGATTTAGTTACTAAGTTTACAGTACGTTAACATCACTACAATATTAAGGACTGAAAATCCTCCACTTCCACACAGCTCTCAGCTCTCAGATCTGCTGTAATACTGCTCGAAACACTGTCCATCTCCCCTGCGTCCGTGTTTGTGTTGCTGCTGTGAAAATCAGCTGTAGTGCAAGTACTGAAACTCCCCTTTTCATGCATACCCCTTCCTTCATTCGCCACTCGACACTCCCACCTAAACAAATCTGGCTCACCCACGTTCCTGACTATTTCAAACTAGAGCTGAGACAGGGGGGAGGTTCACAACCCTTTAACGTCTCATCTAAAAGCTCACTAAGCAATATAGCGTCCCCATGAATTTATTTGGGCATTAGGACCCACACAGAGAGCAGGTTGAGCACCCCCTGCTGGTTTCACTGACACTACTTCTAACAGCAACCTAGCTTTCCCATGTGGTCTCTCATCCAGGTACTGACCAGGCGCAGCCTTGCTTAGCTTCAGTGGACGACCATGTGAGAGTAGCAGAGAGCTAGTTGCCGGCAAATACCTCATTTCTAATAACTGATTTCTTTTATCTTCACCATGATAACAGCACATAATATTTGATTAAATATTGTTCAAGATACTAGTATTCAGCTTAAAGTGACATTTAAAGGCTTAACTAGGTTATTTAGGGTAAAGTTAGGGTAATTAGGCAAGTCATTGTATAACAGTGGTTTGTTCTGGAGACTATCCAAAACTAATATAGCTTAAGGGGGCTAATAATATTGACCCTAAAATGGCTTTAAAAAACAAAAACTGCTTTTATTCTAGCTGAAATAAAACAAACAAGACTTTCTCCAGAAGAAAAAATATTGTAGGAAATACTGTGAACAATTCCTGAATCTGTTAAACTGTATAATGTGTTCGATTTTGGATGTACTTGCTCGAGTCGAGCTTGTAATACACAGCGCTGTTGTGGACGTGTTTGCAAACTGTGCTGAATGTGTTTCTTCATTCACACTGAGGGAAAGTGAGATTGAGAAATGCAGTGTTTTCACCTCCTGACTGCCGGCTGAATTCATCTGCAATTACGGGCTGCGTGTCTGCTGTGTTTCTGCAGGAAAACAGTAATCATGGAGTGACTGGAGTACAGACGGATCAAACCGCCCACAGAGACGCAGAGACTGAAGGACGAGTGTGGGAGAAAAAACACAGAGAAATCCTGCACTCGTTTCTCAGCTCACAGACGCACTGCAGAGGAGCTGCGCTTATATCTCTGTGTGTTTGTGTGTGAGTGTGTGTGTGTGTGAGAGAGAGAGACAACAACAACAACAACAACAATAATAATAATGATAATAATAATAATAATCACAATACTACTACTAGTACTACTACAATAATAATAATTATTGCAATAATAACAATAATAATAATAATAATAATAATAATAATAATAATAATAATAATAATAATAATAATGATGATCGCAATAATATTATAAATAATAATGCTAATAATGCTAATAATAATAAATAATAATAATAATCACAATAATGTTATTAATGATGATCACATTATTATAATAATAATTATTATTATTATTTGTATTAATAATAATAATAATAATAATAATAATAATAATAATAATAATAATAATAATAATCACAATAAAATAATAACAATAATAATGATAATTGCAATAACAAAAACAATAACAATAATAATAATAATAATAATAATAATAATAAGGTGTTTCTAGGGTGTTTCAAAAAATATATTAAGAGTGAAATCCCCTTTGTATAATTTTACAGGCATTTATTATTGTTATTAATATAATGATGATGACGATGATAATGATAATTGTGTGATTATTATTATTATATTATTAACAAATAAAATAATGATATTTATTTATTAGTCAGTGAGTAGTTATTATATTAAAATAAAATAAAATAGAATCAAATAAATGAATCGAAACTAAATTAAAATAAATTAATGTTTACTAGATTCAGTAAATAGTAAATTAGAATTATAATAATTATAATTATTATTAATTTATTAATACCAATAATAATAATAATAATAATAATAATAATAATAATAATAATAATAATTCTAATTAATAATTCTAATTTACTATTTACTGAATCTAGTTATTATTATTATTATTATTATTATTATTATTATTATTATTATTATTATTATTATTATTAACAAATAAAATATTTATATTTATTAGTCAGAATAGGTAATTATTAATAAAATTTACTAAAATTAAATTAATGTTTACTACATTTAGTAAATTATGATGATGATTTTTATTATTAACTATTAATTAAACAATGAAATAATCATATCTATTAGACAGTGAATATGTAATTATTAAAATAAAATAAAATAAAATAAAATAAAATAAAATTAAATTAAATTAAATTAAATTAAATTAAATTAAATTAAATTAAATTAAATTAAATTAAATTAAATTAAATTAAATTAAATTAAATTAAATTAAATTAAATAAAAAAGTAAAGTAAAGTAAAGTAAATTAAATTTTGTCAGGCTGACATACAAACATGTGGCTTTGATGTTTTAACTTATTTAAACTTTCTACATATATCATTTATTTATTATTTGGACCAAATTAAATCAGAAAAATATGAAAAAACAAAAAACTAAATTATTGTACTTAACCCATTGACAGATTTAGAAAAGAAGCAAGACAAAAACTCTAAGAAAGAAAACATTTATTTATTTATCTATCTATTTAATCATTTTCTTCTTGCATGAAGTAATGAAAATTAGCTTGTGTGAATAAGACTTTTAGCTGAAATGTCATTAAATTAATGTCACAATGGCAGAAAGAAACAGATGGAGGAGGCAGAAGCACAGATCAATACTCTAAATGTCAGCGAGGAGAAACTGAAGCTGCTGATCTCAGACCTGCATTTATCAACATCTGAAGCTTTACAAGAGAATGGACACTGTAATGTTTAATAGATCTGTTTCCATCCAAAAATGCTAATTAGACTTATCTCAGATGTTTTATTTGTGCTGGAAACATGTAAAGCTGCGAACTCCATTAATGCAAAGTCCCTGAAACACATTTATATCTGATCAGCATCTGTCAAAAACTAAACTACATCACAAATACTTTCTATAATAGTTTATGTGCCTTTTTCATATTGGATAAAACATTTATCCTACTTAGTTAGCTCCTCCCTTCACCAGTAGACCTACACTATCATCAGTAGCTCCTCTCCTTCACAAGTAGGTCCTCCCCTTATTCAGTATTTCCTCCCTATCACCAGTAGCCCCTCCTCTTTGCCAGTAGCCCCTCCCTATCATCAGTAGCCCATCCCTTTTATATGTAGCCCCTCCCCATCCCCAGTAGCCCCACCCTATAATCAGTAGTCCCTCCCCTTCACCAGTAGCCCCTTCGTATCATCAGTAGCCCTTCCCCTTCGTCAGTTGTCCCTCTTCATCTCCAATAGCTCCTCCCCTTCACCAGCTGCTTCTCCCTAACACCAGTAGGTGTTATCTCCAAGTGGTTTTTAGGGTGTTGGGAAGATGTCCAGGATGCTCTCTAAGGGGTTTCAAGGGTGTTGCCAATGCCAAGGTGTCCTGGATGATCTCCAAGTGGTTTCGAGGGGGTTGCCAAGGTGTCCTGGATGTTCTCTAAGTGATTTCTAGGGTCTTGCTATTATGCTCTGGGTGCTTTCTGAGTGGTTTATTGGGTGTTGCCAAGGTGTCCTGGATGCTCTCTAAGTGGTTTCGAGGGTGTTGCCAAGGTGTTTTGGATGCTCTCTACGTGGTTTGTAGGGTATCGTCAAGGTGTTCTGGATGCTCTCTAATCGGTTTCTAGGGTGTTGTCAAGGTGTCTTAGAAGATCTCCAAGTGGTTTGTAGGGTGTTGGCAAGGTGTTCTGGATTCTCTCTATGTGGTTTCTAGGGTATCGTCAGGGTGTTCTGGATGCTCTCTAATCGGTTTCTAGGGTGTTGTCTAGGTGTCTTAGAAGATCTCCAAGTGGTTTGTAGGGTGTTGGCGAGGTGTTCTGGATGCTCTCTAATCGGTTTCTAGGGTGATGTCAAGGTGTCTTAGAAGATCTCCAAGTGGTTTGTAGGGTGTTGGCAAGATGTTCTGGATGATCTCGAAGTAGTTTCGAGGGTGTTGCCAAGGTGTCCTGGATGTTCTCTAAGTGAATTCTAGGGTCTTGCTATTATGCTCCGGGTGCTTTCTAAGTGGTTTATTGGGTGTTGCCACGGTGTCCTGGATGCTCTCTAAGTGGTTTCTAGGGTGTTGTCAAGGTGTTCTGGATGCTCTTTAAGTGGTTTCTAGGGTGTTGTCAATGTGTCTTAGAAGATCTCCAAGTGGTTTGTAGGGTGTTGGCAAGGTGTTCTGGATGATCTCGAAGTAGTTTCGAGGGTGTTGCTAAGGTGTTCTGGATGCTCTCTAAGTGGTTTCTAGGGTGCTGTCAAGGTGTCTTAGAGATAATCCAGAACACCTTGAAAACAACGTAAAAACCACTTGGAGATCTTCTAAGACACCTTGACAACACCCTAGAAACTACTTAGAGATCATCCAGAACACCTTGCCAACACCCTAAAAACCATTTGGAGATTTTCTAAGTGGTTTCTAGGGTGTTGGCAAGGTGTCTTGGAAGCTCTCTAAGTGGTTTTCAGGATGTTGCCAAGGTGTTCTGGGTGCTTTCTAACTGGTTTCTAGGGTGTTGCTAAGCTATTCTGGGTGTTCTCTAAGTGGTTTCTAGGGTGTTACCAAGGTGTCTTGGATGCTCTCTAATTTGTTTCAAGGGTGTTGCCAAGGTGTCCTGAATGCTCTCTAAGTGGTTTCTAGGGTGTTGCCAAGGTGTCCTGGATGCTCTCTAAGTGGTTTCGAGGGTGTTGCCAAGGTGTTCTGTATGCTCTCTAAGTGATTTTTAGGGTGTTGCCAAGGTGTCCTGGATGCTCTCTAAGTGGTTTCTAGGGTGTTGCCAAGGTGTCCTGGATGCTCTCTAAGTGGTTTCTAGGGTGTTGCCAAGGTGTCCTGGATGCTCTCTAAGAGGTTTCTAGGGTGTTGCCAAGGTGTTCTGTATGCTCTCTAAGTGGTTTTTAGGGTGTTGCCAAGGAGTCTTGGATGATCTCTAAGTGGTTTCTAGGGTGTTGCTATGGTGTTTTGGATGCAAATAGATGGTCACAAGAGCGCTGTTTCTATAGTGTTGCTAAGTTGCTCTTTAGGGAATTCAGTAAAATCAAATCCAGAAACTAATTTACTAAAGTTTATAAACGTTCTCAGTAGCCATATATGTATCTTTCCTGTAATATTGATAATGTTCCTCTGTATCCATGGTAACAGACAGGAAGTGACACACCACAATCATTAGGATGATTTTAAATAGACATTTACAGTTTGTCAGGTTCACGGCATCACGTTATTTAAAAGACTGCAGCATCCAAACTGCATGTACATGTTAATGCCATCACATCTGAATCCCATTTGCTCAAACATGCATACAGTGTAATCACTATGGAACTGTTTAAAGCTCTTAGCGTGAATTTTAGAGCATTACATATTTATACATATTTACATCATTCCACATTACCTTGCTAAAAGGCGGAAAATAGGGAATGACTGGTGCTGACAAACACCACAGGTCGTCTAATGCGAGACGCAGGTTTGACAGGCATGAAGGAATCACCCTGAATTAGCACATCAGATTCTGCTGATTATGATGTCCACATTTGAAGAGGTGATTATCTGTGTGTGCCGTCCCACATTTAATTGAGTTAAATGGCCCTTCAGTCACGCTTCATGTTAGCATCTGTGCTTCAATATTGAGTTGAAGGGGTAAAATAAATCAACATCAGCGGTGTTTTGTGTAGAGTTTATAAGCCATAACAAACTGGCAAATGTGTTTTAAGGGGACCTATTATGCAAAAACCACTTTTATAAGGGATTTAAACTGATCAACAGTGTGTGAATATAGCCAGCTTCTGATGCGAAATTAATTAAATCTTTTTTCTATTACCACACTTTAAAAAAATAGACTGTGAATTGAATTGGTCTCAATCACATCTCCCGTGTAAGACCAAAAAGTAGGTAAAAGGGAGGGGCTACGAAATGTTGGATAGTTCTAGTTTGAATTTGGGGTTTAAAAAAAGGGAAAATGCAAACAATGTGTTGTTCTCTGTTGTGTTTTTCTATATTTTACCTGTTTGTGCATTAAAGTGTGTATATATATATATATATGTATGTATGTATGTATGTCCCACTTTATATTAAGTGGCCTTAACTACTATGTACTTACAACTAAATATAAATACAATGTATACTGTGTTCATAATGTTTTGCAGAACACTTCTGGTGCTCTTGAGGTGGGATATAAGTACAGTTAGAGACAAGTTTGGTGGTATGGGTAGGTTTAAGAATGGGTAAAGGTGTAATTACAGAAATTAATTACATTTGTAATTACATGAAGGTATTTAATCAAGCATAGGTACAATGTAGAAGCATGTATTTACACAGTAAGTACATTGTAACTAATTATTAATTACAGTGTAATTACATATTAGTTCAGGCAACAATTTAAAGTGGGACCATTATATATATATATATATATATATATATATATATATATATATATATATATATATATATATATATATATATATATATATATATATATATATATATATATATATATATATATATATATACACACACACACACACACACACACACACACATGGGTGGCGTAGTGGCACAGTGGCTAGCACTGTTTCCTCACAGTAAGAAGGTCACTGGTTTAAGCCCCAGCTGGGTCAGTTATCATTTCTTTGTGGAGTTTGCATGTTCTCCCCGTGTTAGCGTGGTGGGTTTCCTCCGGGTGCTCTGGTTTCCCCCACAGTCCAAACACATGCGCTATAGGGGAATTGAATAAACTAAATTGTCCATGTGTGAATGAGAGTGTATGGGTTTTTCCCAGTGATGGGTTGCAGCTGGAAGGGCATCCGCTGCGTAAAACATATGCTGGATAAGTTGGCGGTTCATTCCGCTGTGGTGACGCCAGATTAATAAAAGGGCTAGGCCGGAAAAAAAGAATGAATAATATATATATATATATATACATATATATTTATTTATAAACAACTCATGAGCAAACTAGACCGAGTATAATGTAATGTGCATCTTTGGGTCAAGCATTTGGTGTCAACCTACAGGAAAAAAATACTATAGTGTTTTGAACCATACTATAGTAAAAGTGGACAGCACAGTGGCTAAGTGGTTAGCCACTGGTTGCCTCACAACAAGAAGGTGACTGGTTTGAGCCCTGGCTGGGCCAGTTGGCAATTCTGTGTGGAGTTTGCATGTTCTCCCCGTGTTGGTGTGGGTTTCCTCCAGGTGCTCCGTTTCCCCCACAGTCCAAACACATGCGCTACAGACCATTTTGAGGGATGTAAACAATAACAATGGTCTTAATGTATTTCCTGTTTTACATTTTTAATTTCTACGGGTTCCATGAATCCAAAAAGTTCCACATATTAACAAATAATGTTATGATAGCAGTTTTAAGGTTAAGATATGATTGAATTGCCTTTTGTTACCATTATGAAATAGTTTGACAACAAGCAGGAAATGTTTATGGGCCAATAAAATCACATCATTGAAATAGTCTATCGGTGAATTGGATGAACTAAATTGGCCGTAGTGTATGAGTGTGTGTGTGTGTGTGTGAATGAGTGTGTATGGGTGTTCCCAGTCCTGGGTTGCATCTGGAAGGGCATCCACTGTGTAAAACATATGCTGGAACAGTCGGCGATTCATTTCGCTGTGGCATCCCCTGATAAATAAAGGGACTAAGCCGAAGAAAAATAAATAAATGTATCATCACAGAAATTAAATGCAGCAGAATAATGTATATAATAATACATGTGTATAATAACTTCTATTTGAAGCAGCAATGGCACACTGTAGATCTGACAAGCTTATATTAAAGTATGATGTTGCATGTGGTGTTTTTCTCTCTGGTGACACACAGACACACACAGCAGCTGTAGTTTAACATGGCGTGTCCTCAGTCAAGCGCTCACACTGACACTGACACCTCACAGCCCATAAATCATCCTGCAGAAGCAACCAGACAATAATCCAAAAACTACAGCATGACACAGCTGCCACAAACAAACACGCACAAGCATCCTCTTATGCTCCTCATTTATGCCATAATTAAAGCTACTGTTATGCATTTATTTCCATGAAATGGCTCTGAGGGAAACTTCTGCGTTTTCTGCCTCACAGCTACTTGGATATGAATGCAAAAAACAACAACAACAACAACAAAACAAAGTGCTATTCTGTCCTTACACTATAAAAATAGTCAAAACTATATTGTCCTGGCAGAAAATTCATTCATTCATTATTTACACAGTGGATGCCCTTCCAGCCACAACCCAGTACTGGGAAAAAACGATACACACTTATTCACACATACACTACGACCAATTTAGTTCATCAATTCCCCTATAGCGCATGTGTTTGGACTGTGGGGGAAACCGGAGCACCCGAAGGAAAAACCCACACCAACACGAGGAAAACATGCAAACTTTACACAGAAATGCCAACTGACCCAGCCGGTACTCGAACCAGCGACCTTATTATTATTATTATTATTATTATTATTATTATTATTATTATTATTATTATTATTATTATCATTGTCATTATTATTATTATTATTATTATTATTATTATTATTATTATTATTATTATTATCATCATCATTATTACTATTATAATAATTATTATATTATTATTATTATTATTATTGTTATTATTATTATTATTGTTATTATTATTACTATTATTATAATAATTATTATTATTATTATTATTATTATTATTATTATTACTATCATCATCATTATTATCATTATTACTATTATTATTATTATTATTATTATCATTATCATTATTATTATCATCATCTTTATTATTATTATCATCATTATTATTATTATAATATTAATAATAATAATAATTATTATTATTATCATTATCATCATTATAATTATCATCATCATTGTCATTATTATTATTATTATTATTATTATTATTGTCATTATTATCATTATTACTATTATAATTATTATCATTATTATTATTATTATTATTATTATTGTCATTAATATCATTATTACTATTATAATTATTATTATTATTATTATTATTATTATTATTATTATTATTATTATTATTATAATTATCATCATCTTTATTATTATTATCATTATCATTGTCATAATTATCATGATCATTGTCATTATTATTATTATTATTATTATTATCATTATTATTATAATTATTATTGTCATTATTATTATTATCATTGTCATTATTATCATTATTAATATTATTTTATTTTTTTATTATGTGTTGATTGCATCTTCCAACTTGTCTCATGTATTGTTGTTAAATCATAATAATAATAATAATAATAATAATAATAATAATAATAATAATAAATAATCAATCAATTAATCCATTAATCAATCAACACTATCCGCTACTTAACACCATTTATTAATCAAGGTTAAATATTTAACAGAATATTTACTGTAATATTCCGCCTGCACATTATCCATTGTTGGACATCTATTTATTTTAACAGTGCATTCAAATTCAGTTATGCCACGCAAGCTTTGTTCAGCTCAGCTTGTAAAGTACACACTCAAGGGCACTAGTAAAGTGTGCACTGAAGGGCGCGAGTGCAGCTAGCCTGAATCTGTCACCACGACTTAACCAGAAGCTCCATTACAGCCAGGAATCAATCTTGCTGATTTCAGACAGAGAACAGAGATGCTCCAGATCTCCTGGGATCAGACAACCTCCGAGTGCTCTTGGCCGAGTCTGCGACGTGACGTTTGGGATTGAGACGCATCCCTGAGCGCAGACAGCTGGACACTGGGAGACACGCTGAGTTTGAGGTCATGCAGTTTATTTAAGTGTGCATTTACTGGAGCACTTTGTATTTGTGTGCATGACACTCTCATTTATAAAGTTCATGCATGCTCTGAGAGTCAAAATTTACATTATGATTTATGTTCATCGAGTTCATTCATTCATTCATTCATTCATTTTCGGCTTAGTCCCTTTATTCATCATGGGTTTCCACAGCGGAATGAACCACCAACTTATCCAGCATATGTTTTACCCAGCGGATGCCCTTTCAGCTGCAACCCATCACTGGGAAACACCCACACGAACTCCTTCACACACATATACTACGGACAATTTTAGCTTACCCAATTCCCCTATAGCGCATGCATGTGTTTGGACTGTGGGGGAAGCTGGAGGAGAACAACACGGGGAGAACATGCAAACTCCACACAGAAACGCAGAAGGCTCGAACCAACGACCTTCTTGCTGTGAGGTGATCGTGCTACCCACTGCGCCACCGTGACGCCCTCATCATTAAATTTATAAAGTTAAATCATGTATAATTACCAATATCTGTGCTACCCATAACCCTGCATTTTAAAGTCACTGTTATTAAACTTTTTCAATATCGTGTTAATACAACAAATACATTAAAAAAACACACACATAATATATCTGTGGGGCAGCACGGTGGCTCAGTGGTTAGCAATGTTGCCTTACAGCAAGAAGGTCGCTGGTTCGAGTCCCAGCTGGGTCAGTTTGTCATTTCTGTGTGGAGTTTGCATGTTCTCCCCGTCTTGGTGTGGGTTTCCTCCGGGTGCTCTGGTTTCCCCCACAGTCCAAACACATGTGCTATAGGGGAACTGATTAACTAAATTGGCCGTAGTGTATGAGTGTGTGTGTGTGTGTGTGTGTGTGTGTGTGTGTGTGTGTGTGTGTGTGTGTGTGTGTGTGTGTGTGTGTGTGTGTGTGTGTGTGCGTGTGTGTGCGTGTGTGTGTGTGTGTAAGTGTATGGGTGTTTCTCAGTACTGGGTTGCCGGCCGGAAGGGTATCCGCTGGCTGTTTAAAACATATGCAGGAATAGTTGGTGGTTCATTCCACTGTGGCGACATCTAATACATTTTTTCTTTTCTTTTTATATTATTTAGCAAATTTGACAATTTAGCATTTAGCATTTCTCCTCAAGTATAACGCAAATAGTTTTTTATAATTCACATATAAACTAATTTATAGACCATTATTAATATGTGGTCATGTCATTAGCCCGTGAACATTTCCTGCTTGTTATTAAACTATTTCATAACTGCAACAAGAGACAATTCAATCATAACTTAGTGATTAAACAGCTATCATAACATTATTTATCAATATGTGTCTCTTTTTTAGATTCGCGGAAGTGATAGAAATTAAAAATGGTAAACAGGAAATACGTTGCGACCATTGTTTTTGTTTACATCCCTCAAAACGGTCTATATTGCAAACTAAGGGATTTGTAAAGAAACGCAATGAAAAAATATCAAAACAAACCTTAAATCTTTAGTTTTATACTTTAAATTTATAAATTTATGGCATTTATATTCATATACTGTGGAAAAATGCAGGGTTCCACACCATTCATTCATGTTGTTCCAACACAAATATATTAAGTTAACTTAACAAATTCAAGTGAATTTAACAAATAAAACAAGCAAGGTCTCAAAAAAAAAATCTCAATAATTTTGTTGTTTAAACTCATTTTAGTAAACTCAGTAGTTTAAACAATTCGCAAAATTGTTTGTGTATAAATTAATATCAAAATATGAAATACATTTACACATATTAAATTAAACTTTCAATTTAATGCGTTTCATAAAATTATTACAATAATTCACCGTGTAAACTATTCATCTACAGTACATCATTGAAAATTCAATGCAAATATTCATTCATTCATTCATTTTCCTTCAGCTTAGTCTCTTATATATCAGGTCACCACAGCAGAATGAACTGCCAAATATTCCAGCATATGTTTTCCACAGCGGACGCCCTTCCAGCTGCAACCCAGTACACACTCATACACTACGGCCAATTAACTTTTTTCAATTCCTCTACAGATCATTTGTAAACAAGTGATGAGGGATGTAAACAAAAGCAATGGTCCCAACGAATTTCCTGTTTTACGTTATTAATTTCTATCACTTCTGAGAATCCAAAAGGAGCCACATATTGATGAATAATGTTATGACAGCTGTTTTATCATTAAGTTATAATTGAATTCCCTTGTTACAGTTATGAAATAGTTTGACATCAAGCAGGAAATGTTCATGGGCCAATGACATGACCACATCCAAATGGTCTATAGCGCATGTGTTTGGACTAGGGGGGAAACTGGAGCACCCGGAGGAAAACCACACCAACATGGGGAGAACATGCAAACTCCACACAGAAACGCCAACTGACCCAGCCAGGACTTGAACCAGCGACATTCTTGCTGTGAGGCCACAGTGCTAACCACTGAGCCACTGCCATCTTAATACAAATATTACTACTTTGTAATAAACTAGATATCATAAATTGAATGTTGAAGTGAAAACACTGAAATACTTGGTGTTATTCTTTTTCTTATCAATAATATTTAACTTTCTTTTGGTACAAAGCATCAAATGAATTATTAAGTTGATTTGTTATGTTAAAATTTAGCTAGAGATAAAATTAAATGAAAGAAAAAACAGCCAATAGTGTGTTTTCATCCTTAAATTAAGCTTTAGTTACAGCTTCAATAAAGGGTTCATGTCACGGTGCGACTCTTGATCCAGCGCTTCGACATATTCAGGCCACTAGAAAACACCCACGTTCATAAATTTGCATCACACGCATATATAAGCATCTCCAGCTCTCTGCTTTCACTAATTTTATTATTAATGGTGTCTTAACACAACATCTGAACTGAAGCCAGGTCCAGGCGGCGCCGCTGGCAGAAGATCAGCAAAACCAGCACTGACACACACACACATTCATGTACAGCTATATTCATAAGGACTTTCCATAGCTGTAATGATATACAGATTGTATATTGTGTCCTCCGAGCTGCAAATCCTAACCTCACTGTAGACAATCTGCTATTTAACTTGTTCAAAATACTTTATTCTGTCTAATTTATGAGTGGATTTCCTTGTGGGTATCAAAAACAATCTCCCTACAAGGTCAAAATGTACAGATATTGCTATACTAGGGGGGTCCCCACTACGTGATGAATACAAGGTATACTCACACACATACATCAGCTTTTCAGCATTATGGTATGTTGTTCTGCATGTTGCCACAAGTAAAAGTCTGGTTAAACTTGAGAAAGCTTGTGACATAATTATATTAAAAAGCTATGAATCAAAGGATAAGTTAACTAGACTTAACAGATCTCACGTTTCCCTTTATGTTTAAATTTTTAGCAATACATACAGTAGTCAACATTTGAAGTGGATAATCTGAAACATACAACAAAACATACCCCAAGTAACAAATTTCAGATTCACAAAAAATGTAGACAGCGCCCTCTACTGGATTTTTCATCTGAAACGTACAACAAAATGTACCTTGATTGACGAATTTCAGATTCACAATAATATAGACAGCACCCTCTAGTGGATTTGACATCTGAAATGCAGTACAAAACGTACCTTAAGCAACACATTTCAATTTCACAGAAATTTAAACAGCGCCCTCTAATGGGTTAGCCATAAAAACGTGCAACGAAACATCCCCTTACTAACTTACTTTATGTTGCACAAAAATTTTTGCAGAGGCACGTATTTCCAATGAGCCTGGGCTGAATGAACGTTCCATCAGTGTGGACAAAGTAACACTTTCCACCATTATTAGCATGAATTCCTCTTGTTGGCACATTTGTCTGGGGTTTCAGAGTTCAGCAGGGCGAAGCATCCGTGAGCCACATCTGAATCCCGAGACCCAGGAGGAGTGCAGACAGACTAGCACCCTCTAGTGGAGTTGTCATCAGAAACATACCCTAAGTGAAATAGGTCATGTTCCCGGAAATGTAGACAGCGCCCTTTAGTGAATTTGACATCTGAATAATAGTTTCAAAGTTTAGCAGGGCTAACATCCGTGAGCCAAATCGCAATCCCGAGACTCAGGAGAAGTGCAGATGGACAAGCGCCCTCTAGTGGATTTGTTATTTGAAATGCACAACAAAGTGCACCCTAAACAATGTATTTCATATGTGCATTTTGATGATTTGAGACATGCAAAAAAGGTAGCTTAAGTAACTTGATTCAGATTCACAAAAATTGAGACAGCGCCCTCTAGTGGATTTGTTATCCGAAATATACAATAAAACATACCCTACGAAGCATATTTCATTTTTGCAAAAATGTAGATAACATCCACTAGGGAATGCTATCTGAATCTCACAATAAAACATACCCTAAATAACAAATTTAGATTAACAAAATTGCAGATAGCGCCTTCTAGTGGATTTGTCATCTGAAACAAACAACATACCATCCCCTAACTAACATACTTCATGTTTCAGAAAACAATATGCTGAGGCATGTATTTCCAATGAATAAAAGTCAGAAAAAAATGTGATCCCTGTCGAAAAAAAGTAAGAATTTCCATCATTATTAGCCTGAATTCCTCATATTGGCACATTTGGCTGGGTTTCAGAGTTCAGCAGGGTGAAACATCCATGAGCTACATCTCAATCTCGAGGCCCAGGAGAAGTGTAGACAAACAAGTGCCCTCTAGCGGATTTGTTATTTGAAATGTACAATAAAAGTACCTTAATAATGTATTTCAGATTTTCAAAAATGTAGACAGCGCCCTCTAGTGGATTTGCCATCTGAAACGTGTAACAAAGCGTACCCTAAGTAACTTATTTCAGATACTTGAAAATGTAGACAGCGCCTTCTAGTGGTAAAAGGTACTCTAAGTAACGTATTTTATATTCACTGAAATTTTGACAGCACCCTCTAGTGGATTTTTCATCTGAAACGTACAACAAAATGTACCCTAAATAACGGATTTCAGATTCACAATAATACAGACAGTGCCTTCTTGTGAATTTATCATCTGAAAAGTGCAACAAAATGAACCCTAAGTAACGCATTTCACATGTGCAGAAATGTAGACAGCGCCTTCTAGTGGGTTTGACAACTGAAACAAAACAAAATAACAAAACGCACTTTAAGTAACTTATTTTAGATCTGCAAAAATGTATACAGCACCCTTTAGCAGGTTTGTCATCCAAAATGTGCAACAAAACATACTATAACTAATATACTTTATGTTATAACAAAAAATTATGCTGAGGTATTTGTTTCCAATGAATAAAAGTCAGAAAAGAAATGCAATCACTGTGGAAAAAGTACAGCTTCCCACCATTATTATTCTGAATTCCTCATGTTGGCACATTTGACTGGGTTTCAGAGTTCAGTAGGGTGAAGTGTCGATGAGCCACATCTCAATCTCGAAGCTAATGTGGAACGCAGACAGAAAAGTGCCCTCTTGTGGATTTGTTATTTGAAATGTACAATAAAAGTAAGGCAAGTTTATTTATATAGCACATTTCATACACCGTGGCAATTCAAAGTGCTTTACATAAACAGGAATAAAAGAGACAAGTATAAATAAAACAGTATAATAAAACAGAAACAAATACAATACAACAGAAATAAATAATGTAAAACAGATAAAAACACTGTAAAAAACATTTTTCATATTCCAAAACACCGATGTATCACATTTTCTCATTTTACTCTGCGACTTCCCCATTCTGGTGATCACCCACCCTTTTCAGTACCTATTAATCTTTTGGACGTCTCTAACAGATTCGATTTTTCACCTAAGATCACCTAAGTCTGAAAAAGTAACACTCTCCACCATTATTAGCCTGAATACCTAATGTTGGCACGTTTGGCTGGGGTTTTAGAGTTCTGCAGGGTGTAGCGTCTGAGAGCCACATCTCAATCCGAGACCCAGGAGGAGCGCAGACAGACAAGCGCCCTCTAGTGGATTTGTTGTCAGAAATGCACAACAAAATGTACCCTAAATAATGCATTTCATATGTGCAGAAATGTAGACAGCGCCCTCTAGTGCATTTGACATCTGAATAATTCAACAAAACATGTCCTAGGTAAATTATTTAAGATTCCCAAAAATGTAGACAGCACCCTCTAGTGGATTTTTCATCTGAAACGTACAACAAAATGTAACTTAATTAACAAATTTCAGATTCACAATAATATAGACAGTGCCTTCTTGTGGATTTATCATCTGAAACGTGCAACAAACCAAACCCTAAGTAACGCATTTCATATTCGCATCAATATAGACAGCGCCCTCTAGTGAATTTGTCATCTGAAACGTACACCAAAACGCACCTTAAGTAATATATTTTACATCTGCAAAAATGTATACAGCACCCTTTAGTGGGTTTGTCATTGTAATTGTGCAACAAAACATCCCCTAACTAACATACTTTGTTATCGCAAACATTTATGTCAAGGCACGTATTTCCAATGAATAAAAGTCAGATAAAAAGTAACACTCTCCACCATTATTAGCCTGAATACCTCATGTTGGCACGTTTGGCTGGGTCTTCAGAGTTCAGCAGGGTGTAGCGTCTGTGAGCCACATCTCAATCTGAGACCCAGGGGGAGCTCAGACAGGCAAGCGCCCTCTAGTGGATTTGTTATCACAAATTACACATCAAAATTTACCCTAAATAATGCATTTCATATGTGCAGAAATGTAGACAGCGCCCTCTAGTGCATTTGACATCTGAAACGCACCTTAATAATATATTTCACATCTGCAAAAATGTATACAGCCCCCTTTAGTGGGTTAGTCATTGGAATTGTGCAACAAAACATCCCCTAACTAACATACTTTATGTTATCGCAAACATTTATGCCAAGGCACGTATTTCCAATGAATAAAAGTCAGATAAAAAGTAACACTTTCCACCATTATTAGTCTGAATACCTCATGTTGGCACGTTTGGCTGGGGTTTCAGAGTTCAGCAGGGCAAAGCATCCGTGAGCCACATCTCAATCCCAAGGCCCAGTGTGTGTGTGTGTGTGTGATGGAGGGTCAAGAGCTTTGACCCGGCTCTAAACTGCGCGTCGGATCTGAATGTCTCCGGGAACAGCAGCTCTTAATGAATGCGGCCTCAGTTTCTCCTGCCTGACAGCCCATTGATGGAAACGCCATTTAGCGCTGGGATACATGGAGACGAGACGCACGCTAAAGACGGCATGACAGAATTTACAGACACTTCGTTAGCATGAATTCCTTACAGAGATTACTGGAGTGACAGGCTGCGTGATATTAGCTGAATGCGAAAGGTTGGTTGAGGTCAGAGATTTGTCGGGTTTGGCTTGTCAGTGTGGGATGTCTGAATGTCCTAAATGCGAGACGTGTGTGTGTGTGTGTGTGTGTGTGTGTGTGTGTGCACTGAAAAAAATGATCTATTGGATTTACATATATAAGGTAAGTGGTTGCAAACAATTTATATGAGCTAAATTTAAATAAAACTATTACATTTATTAAAGTTCAACTTCATTTGTTGGTTTAAATCCAGCATATTATAACTTGTTTGCAACCACTTACCTTTTAAATAATTCGAAAATTCAATGAATCCCTTTTTTCAGTGTAAATGGAACATAAAAGATAAATGTAAAGCAAAGCAGAGAGCTGAACTGACTGCTGTTTGGCGGTGAACAACATTGTGGGTATGAGGCCATTTCTAGTCAATTCAGAGCTCCAGCGTTCGGTCTTGAAGAATAGAGGATTTCAATGGCCGCCCTCCTACCTGTGAGGGGGTCGCACAAATCCGGCTATTGTGCCTGGATTAAAGAGAGAGAGAGACTTCCGGATTCACTGCACTTCTTCTAAAACACCCACAATCCAGTCGCCCTCTTTCAGTCATCCGAAATCCAGACTCGTCCTACACAATCTGAAGCTCTGATCAAGTGGGTTTACTTATGCTGCTGATATTCAGAAATGGCTCACACTTTACAATAGGGTTTCATTAGTTCATGTATTTACTAACATGAAATAATTATGAACAATACTTCAACAGCATTTATCAATCATCGTTCAGCATTTACTAATGCATTATTAACATCCAAACCCATGCTTAGTTAATGCACCGTGAGTTAACATGAACTAACAATGAATGGCTGTCATTAAGAACCATATACAATTACTGTATTAAATGCATTGCTCCTTGTTTGTTTGTGTTAATAAATGCATTAACTAACATTAACTAACGCAATCTTATTGTAAAGTGTTACCCAGAAATGTTGCTCTCATTCATATTGCATATATATTTGGGAACAGTTAGGATTTATGCAACCCAGGCTCATTCTGAAAATGTACCCCTATGTACGATTCTGGAGAGCACCAAATATACCCCAGGAGATACTTTTTTTTGCAGTTTGTTTTCACGAATCCACCAGAGGCCGCTGTGTACACTTTGTCGGATCTCAAATTTCTCTCGCAAGTGCAATTTGCAGCTGCTGTTCTCACGTAAATCCACCAGAGGCCGCTGTCAACTGACTGACTGACTGTCATGATCATCAGCGATCTCTAACCACCAGTGGTCGCTGGTAAACACTCACACACACATAGGACTACAAATCTGCTTGCAAATGGACTACATTATTCAATCATGCAACACACACACACAACCGGTTCCTGATCCTGACTGATTGCATACACACAGCTGATGCTGCTCAAGCACTGATTACACACACACATATACAGCTCACATTGAGGCACACTGTTTAGCTGTTACTGTCTTTACACAAGTGTTTCTCCTAGTTTCCTGTTTTCTGTGTTCTTGATCTTGGACTGTTTATCATATTTTGACCCTGCCTGCCCTGAACATTTTGCCTGTTTTTGGATAACGCTTCTGGACTCCCTACTACACTGTTAATGCTGGTTTTTGATCCCTGCCTGTCTGACCATTCTCTTAATAAACCTGCACGTGGATCCGGACCCAGTTGTCTGTCACTCCCCTCGTTACACTGACCCAGTATCTCAAGCCAATATATGTGGAAAGCTAACTGGACAAACTGGTAACAGCGTAAAGTCGTTCACACACAGGTAAGCGGTCAGCTGGTAGCGCGAAAAGGGACATCGTCATCCCACCCTGTAGCATTCATTTTAAAGATGAAATGCAGCAATACGTTCCTCTGTCTACATAATTTGTGATCTCCAGAAATGTATATAGGGCTACGTTTTCAGAATGAGCCTGTGTTTAATTTATTGTTGTTGGAATATATTCAATGATTCAATTAACACATGGTTTCATTCAAGGACCCAATAAAGTCACCGAGCTACTTATGCAAAAGATCTGTTGAAACAAAACAAGTCTTTGTAAATCACGCAACACATGAATTTGGTGGCACTGAAAGAACTATTTTCTGAAGCAGCCTACAATTTGTAAAGTTTTTTTTATATATAATTATTTATTAGGGGGTTTTAGCCTTTATTGTGATAGGGCAGTGGAGATTTACAGACAGGAAAGTATGGGGAGCAGAGATAAGGAAAGGGTTGGCAAAGTATCTCGAATATTTAAACATATTGGTCTTTTTGTGTGTGAATCAGTGAATCATTTATTCTGCCAATTTATTTAACACATTCCTTTGTTGAATAACAAAACAAGCCTTTGTGAAAGAATCACTGAATCATTTACTCAACCAGTTTATTCAACACATTGATTCAATCAATAATGATACAAGGCTTTGCAAATAAGTAATTGAATCATTTACTGAACTGATTCTTTTTAACATTGATTCATCCTATAACAAATCAAGTCTTTTTTATTAATTACTGAATCATTTGTTCCATTTTTTCAAGACCAAAAAAAGCTAATTTGAAGAAAATGTGTCTTATTTTTGAGCGAGTTACTGAATCATTTATTCAACGGATTTTTTAGGTGTTTTAATTTATATAATAGCAAAACAAGACTTTGAATGAATCACGGAATCATTTACTTAGCCAGTTTGTTGAACAAATTGATTTATTCTATAATGACAAGCCTTTGTAAACAAATCTCTAAATCATTTACTGAAGTGATTCTTTCAAAACATTGATTCGTTTTACATCTAATAAAGTTTTTTGCGACTTAATTACTGAATAAATTACTTAATTTCTTTAGCACAAAACTCTTATTTAAACATATTGGTCTTTTTTGTGTGTGTGAATCACTGGATCATTTATTCGATCAATTTATTTATTACATTAATTTGTTGAATAACAAAACAAGCCTTTGTGAAAGAATCACAGAATCATTTACTCAACTAGTTCATTCGACACATTGATTCAATCAATAATGATACAAGGCTTTGTGAACAAGTCATTGAATCATTTACTGAACTGATTCTTTTAAAACATTGATTCATTCTATAACAAATCAAGCTTTTTAATTACTTACTGAATCATTTATTCAATTTTGGCCAAGACAAAAAAAAATCTACTTTGAAGAAAATTAGTCTTATTTTTGAGCGAGTTAACGAATCATTTATTCAACTGATTTGTTTAATTTTTTAATTTATATAATAGCAAAACAAGACTTTGAATGAATCACGGAATCATTTACTTAACCAGTTTGTTCATCACATTGACTCATTCAATAATGATACAAGCCTTTGTGAAAAAATCTCTGAATCATTTACTGAACTGATTCTTTCAAAACATTGATTCGTTCTACATCTAATAAAGTTCTTGTGACTTAATTACTGAATCACTTACTCAATTTCTTTAGCACAAAACTCTTATTTAAACATATTGGTCTTTTTTGTGTGTGAATCACTGGATCATTTATTCGATCAATTTATTTAACACATTAATTTGTTGAATAACAAAACAAACCTTTGTGAAAGAATCACTGAATCATTTATTCAACCAGTTCATTCAACACATTGATTCAATCAATAATGATACAAGAATTTGCAAACAAGTAATTGAATCATTTACTAAACTGATTCATTTAAAACATTGATTCATTCTATAACAAATCAAGCTTTTTTAATTACTTACTGAATCATTTATTCAATTTTGTCCAAGACAAAAAAATCTAATTTGAAGAAAATTGGTCTTATTTTTGAGCGAGTTAACGAATCATTTATTCAACTGATTTGTTTAATTTTTTAATTTATATAGTAGCAAAACAAGACTTTGAATGAATTACTGAATCATTAACTCAATCAGTTTGTTCATCACATTGATTCATTCTATAATGATACAAGGGTTCAGAACCAGTCACTGAATCATTTACTTAACTGATTCTTTTAAAACATTCATTCTATAACAAGTCAAGTTTTTTTTTTATTAATTACTGAATCATTATAAAATTAAGACAAAAAATATAATTTGAACAAAATTGGTCTTATTTGTTCAACTGATTTGTTTAATGCTTTAATGCTTTTGTTTAATCATTTTTTTATATCAAAGAAAACTTTAAAAGAGTCACTGAATCATTTACTCAACCAGTTTGTTCAACACATTGATTCATTCAATAATGATTCAAGGATTTGCAATCAACTCTTTAGATCGTTTGCTGAACTAATTCATTCTATAACTAATGAAGTATCGGTTACTTGATTACAAAATCATTTACTTAATTTTTTAAACACAAAACTTTTATTTAAGCATATTGGTCTTATTTGTGTGTGAGTCACCGAATCATTTACTCAACCAATTTGTTGACACATTGATTCAATTAATAATGATACAAGGCTTTAAGTCATTGAGTCATACAACTTCTAAGCCACGCTCATGAATATTAATTAAACATCAGCCAGTAAACAAGCTTCTGTTTGGTCTTCACATGCATGATTTATTGAAGCTAAACCTCTAAATGTTTGATTTTATTTTAAAATATGATGCATATTAAAACACATGATGATTATGGTTTAAAAAAAAATACCTGACTGGTTCTCAATCATCTCTTCAGATCTCTTAATCCGATGACGGCACAGATCCTGACTGACCTCGTGAATCAGCGGACATTCGTTTGCTATTTCAGCCTGACATTCTTATTCCCGCAATATTTTCATGGTTTAAGTCATCGTTTCATTCCCGGAGGTCATAAAAAAGCAGGATTTTCTGCAGTCTAGGCGTCCCTGGGGGAATTTTATTGAAGTATTAATTTAATTTAGGACAGGGCTCTTTTCTGGCTGCTGATAAAGCCTGTGAGGAAAAAAGCTTACAAGCCTTTTCTGTAATACAGTTCAGGGAGGATTTATTTCCTTTTTTTTTGTCTGCATGATAAACAGATTTATTTCTATTTGTTGTCGAATTCAATATTTTGTCTAACAGTATCAAAGTAGAGCTAATGACTGTCAATCATTCCATTGAGTGAACACACGTCGCCTTTTGTCATAATATGGTTTCTCTGTCATTTACATAATAAGGAGTCGCCGCTTAAATACACGAGCGAACCCTACTTCAGAAAAGAGTGTGGAAGGAGAAACAACAAAACAGTCTTTACATCAAGTGCAAAGCAATTATGTCAACACAAATTAACAATTAGTCTACAAACAGACCACCGCCGCGATGATGACTGTATTTGCATGTACAGCAAACACTCATAACTACATAATAGCAGCTCATTATATTAATACAGGAATCTCAGATAACAGCATTTACCTGGCCTTAAAACGTGATGTTTTCTGAGTCTTTACGTCTATTTAAAGGAATAAACATGCTAATATTCAATGCTACCTCAACATTCTGAAGTCATCTGTGTGTAGTTGGTGACAAGTGATTCGTTTTGAAATACTGATTCATTTAGGAACAAAACAAGTGTTTACAAACCACTGAATCATAACGCGCATTAATTTAAAAATGAAGCAAGTCTTTGTGAATCAATCACTGAATCATTTACTTAACCAACACGTTGATTAGTGAATGAGTCTTTGAATCATTTACTGAACTGATTATTGTAAACCATTGATGTATTCTATAACCAATATGGTCTTATTTGTGTATTACTGAACCATTCAACTAATTTGTTTAATGCTTTCAGTTATTTAATAGCAAAACAAGACTTTGAATGAATCACTGAATCATTTACTCAATTTCTTTGTTCAACGTCTTGAATTATTCGATAATAATACTTTGTGAACAAGTCACTGAATCATTTACTGAACTGATTGTTTCAAAACACTGATTCATTCTGTAACAAAATTGGTTTTATTTGTGAGTAGTGCTGAATTATTTGTTCAACTAATTTGTTTAATGTTTTCATTTATTTAATATCAAAACAATAATTTGAATGAGTCATTGAATCATTTACTCAAGTTTGTTCAAAACATTAATTCATTCTATAATGATACTGTACAAGGCTTTGCAAACGAATCCCTGAATCATTTTACGTATCTAATTTGTTCAAAACACTGATTCAAAACATTGATTCATTCTTTAACAAATCAAACTTTTGTGAATAAATTACTGAATCATTTATTCAATCATTTAACATGTCATTGAAAGAATCCTGGAGTCATTTACTCAACCAGTTTGTTTAACACAATGATTCAATTAATATTGATACAAGGCTTTGTGAAAAATTCACTGAATTATTTACTGAACTGTTTCCTTCAAAACACTGATTCATTCTATAATTATAAAGTATTGGTAACTTGATTACAAAACCATTTACTCAATTTCTTTAACACAAAACTCTTATTTACTCAAACCAGTTTGTTCCACACATTGATTCATTCAAAAATAATACAAGACTTTTGCGAACAAGTCTCTGAATCATTTACCCAACTGATTCTTCCAAAACATTTATTCAACCAATAACAATACAGGCTTTTGTAAAAAAAAAAAGTCATTAAATCATTACTTTATCTCTTTAACACCCATTTGTTCTATACCTAATGCATTTTTTGCTAATGTAATATGGAAGAAATGAATCAAACAATTTGTTCAACTCATATTTGGACAGAATGAATCTTTTTTTGTGAGTTACTGAATCATTTACTCAAGTTATTCATTCAAAATAATAATTCACCTCATAAAATAGACAACAATTTACCTCTTAAATACATATATTTCTATATTTTATAGGACCTATTTATGTTAACAGATCATAAGTAGAGTAAATACGATAATATTGAGCTGTAGGAATTGAAAATGTAAGACTGATTATATGACTGTGATATGTGGATGTTTATAGTGGGTTCACTTTGATTGAGAATAAGCGTAACAAAACTAACCAGTAGTAATAACTCCTATAATATTCCAGTATCATTAGCTTCCAGTTATTTTAGCTGTACAAAAACAATGCATGTGTTCATATTAAATCAGTACACTGTTTCAGTCATTTACTCACAGCTGCTCATGATTTAGAAGTCTTGCATATTCAAAGAAGAGTTTACTTCCACGATGCGATGTGAGGTTAATAAAATCTGACACGCAAACAGAAGCGCGCATGCTGAGGAACTTCTGAGGAATAAATCGCAGGATTGCCGGCTTTCGCCTAAATGAAATATTAACACATTTCGATAACTCACTGTACGCAACCCACACGCTTTGGCTGTCAGTGCTTTGGCGGAGATTATGCTGCAGAAAAGACCTCCGGCTCTCGCTCACATCACAGAGAATGAGAAATCAGTGGTGAGCAGCTCAATTTGTCTGGATGGTTGTTAACGGTCTGAGCTCCATTATCCAAACCTCATCTGAATTTAGGCAGACAACGGCTCTCCACCAAAGCAGAAGAGCAGCGCAGTAAAACACCATTTAAAGAGGACAGCAGCCTCCTGACAAAAACCTTACGCAAACTGCACTCTGGAGATTCCTCAACAGCCAAATATGCTGTTATGTTACGCAAATGTTCTCATTTAAGGCATGAAAACATTATTAATGTCCATTTTGAAACACTTTTTATTAGTTATATGAATATTAATTAGTATTTTTCCATTTTAATGCACTACTTTTCTATTGGTTTTTCTATGTAAACACACATGATTTTTAAATCTGAAGATTTTAATATGTTCGTCAAGTTCAAGTTTTACAAGCAGCGTCACTCATCAATGTCAGTTCCAAAGCAATGGACCAATCGAAAGAAATTGGAGGCGGAGCTAGTGTTGTGAGTTTAAAATGCTCCAATTTAAGGTATGAAAACGTCATTAATGTCTATTTTTAAACGTTTAATTAATGGCTATTCAAACATTCATTTCAACGTGTAGCTGAGCTAAGTATAACCAGCCTGATCTCACGAGAAAACGTAAGTATTTTACGTTTTGTCAGTTTAGTGGCTAATTCGTACGAATTCGTACAAGTTCAGTCGTATGAAATTGTACGATTTTAAAAAGGAGGCATGGCACTTAACCCCACCCCTAAGCCCAACAGTCATTGGGGGATGAGCAAATCGTACTAAATTGCACGAATTAGATCGTACGAATTCATACGAATTAGCCACTAAATCAAAAAGTTACGAATTGCCGTGAGATTGTGTTGGTATAAAATATACAAATGCAAAGTATTAGTGAACTTCATCAAAACTTTACTTTATTAATTACTTTTGTTTTATATTTTGTTTTAATTATAAATGTACTGTATATAATTTTGGTTGAGACGTTTTCTATGCGGAACCATGTTGGCGAATGTTGTTTTATGGAGAGCACATTTTAGTGACGCACACAGTAACTCATGAGGGTTAACTCTTGAGTATTGAATCCGACACTGACTGAATTAGATGCATGCTCTCTCGCTCTGCTAACACGAGCCTGGTAAGGATTCTCAAGCGTATTTAACGAGTTCACCATGTTAATTCATGTGACAGTGGATGTATAAATGTGATATAAAGCTATGATGTATCGAAAATGAATGTTAATAATCACATTTTGAGTGCTTAAATTGACTTTCCTTTCTAATTGGCAGAGTAGGAAAAGAGAGAGACACATTTTTCAGCATATTAATTGTGCTCTGTGTTTTCGCAGGTATGTTTACTATGTTTTGTTAAGTGATGTTTGAAATCTGTGATTATACAAGTTTCAAGAGTTCCCACTTAGATATGCTTGGCGTATAAAGCAGGTTTGGCATGCTGTCCCGGGAGAGAACCCTGAGCTCTGAGATATTTGAGCCCAGGGCTCCCGCCCAGTCAATAAGCATATCAGGAGATCCGAGATCAGGTAGGTCTCGAGAGCTCCCCCTTTAGAAAAGAGAGGAAAAGGAGGAGATGGGGTGGAAGGGGGGATTCTTCCAAACGAAGATAGAGCAGTAGGGAAAAAAAAAATGATCCATTTATAGTAGACTAGGATCACTCTGATTGGATTATTACTGATAACAGATGAGCGACCAGATGTGCTCAATCTTATCACGTGCTCCTCTCCAAATTAGTTTATGAAACTTCCCTTAAAATGAGGTCTGTTTGCAAAGCAAGGTAATTTTGCGTATATTAATGCATTTTATTTTATAGTGTTAGTTAAATGTTTGTTTGCGTATCATTTCTGATGTTTGACACTATTTTACATTTTAGTGTTCACTAATAGTGACAAGTAAAACATTATATTCCATTTACAAGTTATCTGACGTTGTATACTATAATAATGTTTGGTTTTGACTGCTAATTTTTGTGGTCTATTTATTTGTATTTATTTTCTTTTAATTTTTGTATTTGTCAATTTGTTGTTATTATAAAAGCATCTATCTGAGTATTGAATTCACCCGCCACTGACTGATATAGATGCATGCTCTCTCACTCTGCTAATGCGAGCCTGGTAAGGATTTTCAAGCGTATTTCAAGAGTTCCCACTTAGATATGCTTCGCGTATAAAGCAGGTTTGGCATGGTGTCCCGGGAGAGAACCCTGAGCTTGTAGATATTTGAGCCCAGGGCTCCCGCCCGGTCGATAAGCATATCAGGAGATCTGAGATCAGGTAGGTCTCGAGAGCTCCCCCTTTAGAAAAGAGAGGAAAAAGAGGAGATAGGGTGGAAGGGGGGATTCTTCCAAACGAAGATAGAAACAGTAGGGAGAAAATGATCCATTTATAGTAAACTAGGATCACTCTGATTGGATTATTACTGATTACAGATGAGCAGCCAGTCATGCTCAATCGTATCATGTGCTCCTCTCGAAATTAGTTTATGAAACTTCCCTTAAAATGAGGTCTGTTTGCAAAGCAAGGTAATTTTGCATATATTAATGTATTTTATTTTATAGTGTTAGTTAAATGTTTGTTTGCGTATCATTTCTGATGTTTGACACCATTTATAAGTTATCTGACGTTGTATACTATTATATATATTAATGTTTGATTTTGACTGCTAATTTTTGTGGTCTATTTATTTGTATTTATTTTCTTTTAATGTTTATATTTGTCAATTTGTTGTTATTATGAAAGCATCTATCTAAGTATTGAATCCACCGCAGACTGAGTTAGATGCATGCTCTCTCGCTCTGCTAACGCGAGCCTGAGTGGGAAAAGAGAGAGACACATTTTTCAGCATATTAATTGTGCTCCGTGTTTTTGCAGAATAAATCAAACCTGAGACCTCCAACATCACTGCCGTCGTATTGAAAAACACACAGCCAGAGTAAAACTGCTACAAACGCATCACTTGTCCTTTGTTTTTCTATGTAAACACACATGATTTTAAAACCTGCCGATTGTTAATACGTGTGACAAGTTCACGTTTCATATGTGTATGATTCCATTCTGTCAGCCCAACAACAAAATCCGATGAATGGTGGAAGGTTAAATGCATGCAAGCCTTTTTAGCGCTTCTGAAAATAAGTGTGTTATTTATTAGAATTTATTGGTCACACTTTATTTTGATGGTCCGTTTGTTGAATATAAGTTACATTGCATCTACATGCCAACTAATTCTCCTTAGATTATAAGTAGACTGTTAGGTTGTGGTTAGGGTTAGTATGAGTTCACAAGTACTTGCAAAGTTTCTTATTGTCAGTTAAATGTCTGTTTAGCAGCAGTATCAACAGATATTAAGCAGACAGTCTACTAATACTCAAATGGACCATTAAAATACATTTACATTTAGTCATTTAGCAGACGCTTTTATCCAAAGCGACTTACAAATGAGGACAAGGAAGCAATCTACACAACTATAAGAGTTATATTAAGTATATCAAGTAACTATATTATGTATATTAATATTAATTATATTAATATTAACTAGATTAAGAGTTATATTAAGTATATCAAGTAACTGTATTAAGTATATTAATATTAATTATATTAATCTTAACTATATTAAGTATATCAAGTAACTATATTAAGTATATTAATATTAATTATATTAATATTAACTATATTAAGTTATATTAAGTATATCAAGTAACTATATGAAGTATAGTAATATTAATTATATTAATATTAACTATATTAAGAGTTATATTAAGTATATCAAGTAACTATATGAAGTATAGTAATATTAATTATATTAATATTAACTATATTAAGAGTTATATTAAGTATATCAAGTAACTATATTAAGTATAGTAATATTAATTATATTAATATTAACTATATTAAGAGTTATATTAAGTATATCAAGTAACTATATTAAGTATATTTATATTAATTATATTAATATTAACTATATTAACTATATTAAGAGTTATATTAAGTATATCAAGTAACTATATTATGTATATTATTATTAATTATATTAATATTAACTATATTAACTATATTGAGAGTTATATTAAGTATATCAAGTAACTATATTAAGTATATTAATATTAATTATATTAATATTAACAATATTAATTATATTAAGAGTTATATTAAGTATATCAAGTAACTATATTAAGTATATTTATATTAATTATATTAATATTAACAATATTAACTATATTAAGAGTTATATTAAGTATATCAAGTAACTATATTAAGTATATTAATATTAATTATATTAATATTAACAATATTAACTATATTAAGAGTTATATTAAGTATATCAAGTAACTATATTAAGTATTTTAATATTAATTATATTAATATTAACTATATTAAGAGTTATATTAAGTAAAGATATTAAGTTATATTAAGTAAGTGTTATCAATTTATTTATATTTGGCCACTTTATTAGGTACACTTGATAGTTTTCAACCGCAAATTGGCTCCAATTTTAAAATTGCAATTTTACCGTTTATGTTTTTAGCTGATCACATTATTAGTTATATAATTTAGATCGATATTTTCTTGGGTGGATGCTCTTAATTGTAAGTTCATTAGGGACCAAACGCCGCTTAGAGTTCCACACCCTGGGCTTACGTTTCTTCTCACGGACACTATCTCAACATTCTGAAGTTAGTCAGAGGATGTAGGGTTAACTAATACCCAATTAGTCTGGTTGCTTCCTGCTCAGTCATACTAAAAGAGTAGCTAAATTAGTCATTTCCATACAACTTGCTAATATCAGGGATTAAACAATTCAAAGGTCTGCTGCTGTGCCACACTGCTCCGTACAGTTAAATGCGCCTTAAAAATTGATAAAATCATGTCACATTATAGCGCTAACGCAGACTCCAGAAGTAATTAAATAGGTTAACATTTATTTTCCAGATGAAAGTGTGTCATGCCAATTACAGAATCAAACAATAAAAGCCAATTCAGAAGTAAATGCCCGAACATCAATTACACAAAGATGATCTAAGAGTATAGATGGAAGTCCAAATTAAACATAGTGCTGAGCTTGAGAGTTCTACACTACAGGCCGGTCTGTATACAGACTTGCAACCCTGATACATTTTGTGGTTCTCTTTAAATACCCTATGAGAGCAATGAATGGTTATTTTGTCAAAATTAACCAGTGACTTAAAGATTTACTCATCTGTTGGGATTTAACCAAAAGTTATCACAAATATTGAACAAAAATGAGTTACCAGTCACACCTGAGTATTTATCAATACCAGAGAGGAAGGAAAGTTCAGGAAAGAGGGCAAGAATCTGCCAACCCTTTTTGTTGTTTTATTACAGGGCACAATTAATTCTGAGTAAATCCATCCCTACATATGCATCATCACTCATCAATGTCAGTTCCAAAGCAGAGGACCAATTAGAAGAACTTGGAGGTGGGGCAAGTGTTGTGAGCTTCAAATGTTCCCATTTAAGGCATGAAAACATTATTAATGTACATTTTTAAATGCCTTTTATTGGTTATATGAACATTCACTTGTGGGTTTTCGAACAGAATGCATTTATTCAATCCAATACATTACTTTCCCATTGTTTTTCTATGTAAACATAAATGATTTGGCGCTTTTTAAGGTTTTTTCAATTCAAATTTGCTATTTTCTTATGTAAACACATGATTGCTGCATTTTGAATGTGCTGTGTCAGGTTAAAAAAAAAGTACAAGCATCATCACTCATCAATGACAGTTCTAAAGTACTGGACCAATCAGAAAAACTCTGAGGCGGGACAAGCAAGGCGTTTTGTGTTTTTAGACTCAGAGATGCATTCTGTGTGAATGGACTCTTACACAAACTGCACTCTGGAAATTCCCCAGCAACCAAATATGCTCTTAAGTTTCGCTAATGTTCCCATTTAAGGCATGAAAACATTATTAATGTGCATTTTAAATGCTTTTTATTGGTTATATGAACATCCATTTGTGGCCATTCAAACAGAATGCATTTATTCAATCCAATACATTACTTTTCCATTGTTTTTCTATGTAAACATAAATGATTTGGCTCGTGTTTAATGTTGTTTTCAATTAAAATTTGCTATTTTTTTATGTAAATACATGATTGCTGCATTTTTAATGTGCTGTGTCAGGTTAAAAAAAGTACAAGCATCATCACTCATCAATGTCAGTTCTAAAGTACTGGACCAATCAGAAAATGTGCATTTTTAAATGCTTTTTATTGGTTATGTGAACATTCATTTGTGGCCATTCAAACCGAATGCAGTTTTTCATTCTAATGCATTATTTATCCATTGTTTTTCTTTGTAAACACAAACGATTGGCATGTTTTTAATGTTTTCCTATTAAAAAAGTATGTTTTACACACACCATCACTCATCAATGTCAGTTCCAAAGCAGTGAACCAATCGGAAGAACCCAGAGGTGTGGCAACCATTTTGAGCTTCTGTTTACAATAGCAAGTTGCCCTGACAACTGCTACTCAAGTGATGTTGCTTACAATATCACACTCACAGCAGTGCGATATGGCTGTATATGGGCAGTATAAATGCTGTATGACTGTTCATTTGGCTGAATATATGACTGAATATATGGCTGTATGACTGTTGTATAAACGCAATATTACACTCGTAGCAGTGCAATATGGCTTTATATCTGAACTGCTGGTGCACTAAGCCAACGCACACCTCCCAGCAGTGCAGATATAAAGCCATATTGCACTGCTACGAGTGTGATATTGCATTTATACAACAGTTCGACTGCATAATCATGTATTTAAACAAGAAAATCAAACACGGAGAAACTTAAAAACCCTTTTGTATGGGAAACTACTTTCTTCCGCCATTCATTCACATCTGCAGCTGACGACAAAACAGCAGAAACCGCTGCTACTTCACAACCGTCACTTCAGAGCTAGTGTTTGAGTGATTCTCTAGCGTGATGTCTAAAGTGATGACAACACTGCTGATTTTCCTCACATTAAGATTAGACATTAAGGCTGAACAACATGAAATGCCATCAGTCTACAGAGATTTCCCAGTATTTCTCTGTTGCAATTGGGATATCACAATAATTAACCCCGAAAAAAGTAAAAACAAAGCAAACACTAGCTGATTACTATGGTATAAATTCAGCAGTGCAAAATACAGAGGAGAGAGATCGACTTACATGCTCTAAAATAGGCACCATCCTTATAAATAAACTGCTGCAATCTAAACACCCTACTGAAAAAAACAGCTGAAACCAGCCTAGGCTGGTTGGCTGGTTTTAGCTGGTCGACCAGCCTGGTTTTAGAGGGGTTTTGGCCACTTCCAGGCTGGTTTCCAGCCATTTCCAGCCTGGTCTTAGCTGGTCAGTCTGGGAGATGACCAGCTAAAACCAGCTTGACCAGCCTAGGCAGGCTGGGAGCCCAGCCAAAACCAACTATGCCCAGCTTAAACCAGGCTGGTCAGACTGCTTTTAGCTGGATTTAGCTGGTCATTTTCCAGCCTGACCAGCTAAGACCAGGCTGGAAATAGCTGAAAACCAGCCTGGAAATGGCCAAAACCCCTCTAAAACCAGGCGGGTGAACCAGCTAAAACCAGCCAACCAGCCTAGGCTGGTTTAAGCTGGATTTTTCAGCAGGGCAACTGCATTCTCCCCTAAAAAAGCCTCAAAAATACATTATGTTGTCCAACAGCTGCAACATTTGTCAAACTGTAGTGACTTTATTGATCTGCTATTAATCTATGTGGGCTGAGTAATACAGAAGGGTGAAGAGGCTGTCCGAGTGCTGTTATTGCAGAATATTGCATGGCTAATAGCCAATCAGATTTGAGAACCAGACAGAACGGTTGTATATAGAGTTATTTAGATATTAAACATACGTAAATAAGATACATTTTTTAAATACAATTTCAATGACACAATTAGTTAATTTTTTGAAGAAGCTTAGCAAACACTGCTTTGAAATCCTGAACTACAAAATCGTTTAAACTAAATATTAATAGCACACAGTAAAAAAATAAAAATAAATAAATAGAGAATGAAGGTGGATGAAACACTTGTGGATTAAACAAATTACCTAATAAACACACACATACACACTGTTCTTTTGACAACAACAACTGCAGCAGATATTCTGAGCATCTCTAGTGTCCACAGGTGTAATAAAGATATGGAGTAGATTGAATTACAACCGCAGAAACTCTACAAACTCACAGCATGTGTATGAATTTGATGGCATATTACAGCCGGTTATGGATCCACATCCTTGCATCTGCAGGGAAAGCATCGTCTGGCCCCGAACACCGGCTTTGTGACTAATTCATTCTCTCTGCCAACAGCGCTGAGACCTTTAATGGCTTTTTTTGTTGTCAAGAGCAGAAAATTGGATTCCTCAGCCTATTGAGGACAACCTGAGACGCTCCCTGCGCTTTCTAAACACGCATTCATTCAGGAAAATCAACAAATGTCAGCGTGTGTTTCATGAAGGGTGTACTTGCGGGCGTCTAAACAGCCAGTTCTGCTGGAAAACTCCTGAGATGATCTGAAGTCACGTTACTTTCTAGACAGTGTTCGGGTTCTTAAGTCATTAACTATGACTGAAAAGTAATTTAATCAATTGGTTCAACACTACTTAAAATTCCTATAATTCTCAATGCAAAGACAATAATAAAATAATTTGAGACAAAGTGACTTCTTAGCTTTAAAAAGCTTAGCATTAAAAAGTTTAATCCTTAAGAATTGCATTTGTTAAACACAAATATAAATGAGTTTTTTAGATTTTCAATGTTGTTTTACAGATTTATAATGAAATATTTAATAAAAATAAATAATAAATTACAATAATAATAATAAAATAATTAATAATATTTAAAATAAATGTAATTTAATATTTGACTATTTGATCAAATACACTACCTGACAAAAGTCTTGTGGTGGATCCCAGCTATAAGAGCAACTAATAGTAACTTGACTTCTAGTTGATCATTTAGAGTGGCAGAAGGTGGATTTTTCTGATGAATCATCTGTTCTGCATCCCAATCATCACAAATACTGCTGAAGACCTACTGGAACCTGCATAGACCAAGATTCACACAGAAATCAGTCAAGTTTGATGAATGAAAAATCATGGTTTGGGGTTACGTTCAGTATGGGGGCGTGCGAGAGATCTGCAGAGTGGATGGCAACATCAACAGCCTGAGGTATCAAGACATTTGTGCTGCCCATTACATTACAAACCACAGGAGAGGGCAAATTCTCCAGCAGGATAGCGCTCCTTCTCATACTTCAACCTCCACATCAAAACTCCTGAAAGCAAAGAAGGTCAAGGTGCTCCAGGATTGGCCAGCCCAGTCACCAGACATGAACATTATTGAGCATGTCTGGGGTAAGATGAGGGAAGAGGCATTAAAGATGAATCCAAAGAGTCTTGATGAACTCTGGGAGTCCTGCAAGAAGGCTTTCTTTGCCATTCCAGATGACTTTATTAATCAGTGATTTGAGTCATTGCAGAGATGTATGGATGCAGTCCTCCAAGCTCATGATGGAGTCAGACACAATATTCATTCTGTTTCCACTGCAGCATGAGCACATATTCTAGACTGGACATTATTTCTGTTCAAGACTTTTGTCTAAGCAGAGTCAGACCTTACTGTCCTAATGAAATCATTCAATAATCAAGGCATGATCATATTTTATTGTTGTCAAATAAGCGTAATCTAGAGGCCTTTGCCTTTCATATGAGCCACTTCTGATACCAAATGATCAACTAGAAGTCAAGTTATTATTTGCTGTTCCTAAAACATGGATAGGCGACAAGACTACTGTCATTTAGTGTAGATGTAGGTTTAAATGTTTTCCATAATAAAATGCATGCTCATATGTTTTCGCATGTATTTGTAATTTCACACTAAAATTTTTTAATGTAAAAACATTAATAACATTATAAGTTGATCGAAGAGAACAGAAAAAAGGGTAGCTCATGACCAATTTAATGAAAACACTAGTGTTATTTTGTATTTAATTTAATATAATTATTAGTTTTTTGGTAGACATATTTCCAATGAGCCTGTATTGGTGATCTTTCTCTCCTTCAGGTTTACACTCCTTCATTCATCTTTCTCTCTCTCTGTCTGTCCGTCTCCTTGTCTCTCTTTTCTCTTGAGATGAAGCTCACGTCTCTCTTCATCAGTGTTCGTCTCATTCTGGCTGTGTGAATCTGATCGTGCGCCAGCGCTTTCTGTTTCTGACACAAACACCGATTGCTGACGACTGATCTGGAAAGCTCTTCAAAAGCAGAGGAATGATGGAGACTGACTTTAAGGTGGTCACTAAAAAGTCAATGTAAGTTTCTTTTAATGACTATTTTATTTAGTTTTTTTTAGGGCAACTATCTCAGCAGAAAAAAGACAATCCAAAAGCTACTGGTCAGTCCATAATTCAGCAAACATCTGAAAAAACACCAACATCCAAGCATGCTGTAGAGCTGAACAGTGCAGTGGATTACTGCATATCCAAAGACAAGAAAGATATCCAAAGATGCCTTTTAAAGAAATCTGCCAGGTCACCAAGTGATGTTGGTGGAGGAAAACCTTTCCTGACTCACTTTTCCAAAACACCCCAAAGTAGAGGTCCGTGTGGGACTGTTTTTATAGTTCTGCTCCCGCCAGGTTTTATTCCACACCTGACCGCTCCCGCCGTTTATTCAGCCTTTGTTCACCCGCTGCCTGCTTAGAATAATTTTC
>NC_079452.1:26004328-26019328 GCF_903798145.1 Danio aesculapii | reverse complement strand
CAGATGGATGGATATTTGGATGGATGGGAATCTACAGATGGAGTAATGGATGATCATTTTAAAAGACAGACAGACAGACAGACAGACAGACAGACAGACAGACAGACAGACAGACAGACAGACAGACAGACAGACAGACAGACAGACAGATAGATAGATAGATAGATAGATAGATAGATAGATAGATAGATAGATAGATAGATAGATAGATAGATAGATAGATAGATCGATAGATCGATAGATCGATAGACAGAGACAGACAGACAGACAGACAGACAGATAGATAGATAGACACAGACAGACAGACAGATAGACAGACAGCTGTGTGTTATGTAACTCCTCCAGCTTTTCTCTCTGCGGGTGTTTTTCACTCTGTTTTCCTGCTCTGCCTCTGCTTTCCTCCTGTGAGTCTTTTTACATCTGACAAAACAACCTCAAAACACACTGAAACCCCAAAAAACATGTCGGAAATCTTCAAAATATACAGAGCTACCAAAAAAACCTCCAGAGTGAAAGCCTGTCAGCGTGTTCGCACTCAGATGTGATGTAAAGTCTGGAGGTGGCACATCAGACTTCATTTCAAAGAGGAAAACTCACAAATGATCATCTTTGCTGTAATTTACCCACAAAAACATGTCATCAAATACACATGCAGCATTTCTGTGAAGATTAGATTGTGGAGAGAAGAGATCCAAGATTGAAGATATATAAAAGTTTATAAATATCATAGGTGAAATGAACTGAACATCAATACAAACAAGAAAGGGCAATAAAAAGTTTTCAGAAATTATCTAATAAACATGAAACAGCTTAAAAAGACCGAAATCTTAAAGGAACACTAGACTTTTAGAGGGAAATATTAAAACATATGCTCCAATAGAGTTTAAAAGTTGAGCTTTACCATTTTTTAGTTCATTCAGACAATCTCTGGGGCTAACGGGAGCACTTTTAGCTTAGCTTAGCATAATTCATTGAATCGGATTAGACCATTAGCATCTCACCTAAAAATACCAACAAAGTTTGTATAATTTTTCCTATTTAAAGCTTAACTCTTAGCTAAATCGTGTACAAGGACCAACAGAAAATGAAAAGTTGTAATCAAATACACATGTAGCATTTCTACAAATATTAGATTGCAGAGTATACATATCTGAAAAGAAATAACTGAAGATCAATATAATTAAACTCGACTCTTTTGTAGTTCATTTGTGTACAAAGAATAAAGGGAAATAAAAAGTGCCTTTTTTTACACTGATAAAGATAGTAACTATATTCTCATTCCGGCGTAATGATCAAGGAACTTTACTGCAGAACCATGACTGCAGCAGTGTGATGAAATTTTATAGCGCACTGCCTGAATTGTGTCAGTATAACCTATTTTCAATGAATCTTGATTAACCTGTTAGCCAGCAAATATTTACGGGGATTTACACCAACCTAACTTTAGATGGAAACAGTTCTTTACCCCAGTGAGCTACAAATAAAAATGATGTCTCATTGGAAGGAAGACACTTTGAGCTTTACTATGGTCAACCTAGAAAGTTTTATGATAAGTAATATAAAAAGTTATACATTATGAAGTACTGAGAAAGAAAAATTGCACTGTGTTCAAAATACAAACTCTCATTGACATACACAAACACATGAAATCATGTAATGTCCTAGAAAAAAATGACTTGGAAGCCAAGTGTCTCATAAGTTTATATTTCCAATTTGATGAAGATGGCATGCAAAAATGAGATTTCTGCACAAAGTTTACCGAGGCTATATCGGTGTCCTTCTCTCCCTTACCGTCAGAGGCACTTTCTCAAAAATGACCTTCCCAAACTAAAACAGTAACAGCTGCTGAATAATTTATAATGAATTATTAAATATACCAAACTGTATTACACCAAAGTTTCCACAAGTATTTATTTCTTAATTTTATAACTAGGGCAGTATATAAAAAACAGTATAATGAATTATATACAACATAAACAATGCCATTAATGACACAATGGAGTTCAGTGCTGATTACACTAAGCTGCTACCTGCCTTTGTCTTGATTTGCAAGATGTCTTGTGCAAATCTCGTCTTGGGCATACACATAAAACCAGTCATGAAATGTCCTAGAAAAAAATGCCTTGGAAGCCAAGTGTCTCATAAGTTAATATTTCCAATTTAATGAAGATGGCAAGCAAAATTATATTTCTGCACAAAGTTTACTGAGGCTGTATCAGTGTCCTTCTCTCCAGCACTGTCAGAGGAACTTTCACAAAAATGACCTTCCCAAACTAAAACAGTAACAGTTGCTGAATAATTTGGGCTACGTGCCAATCATGTATCTTTGGAAGAATGACACTTTGGGCTTTGCTATCCATCATCTAGAGTAGGGGTGCCCAAACTTTTTCTTATGAAGGGTCAAACCAAACCTGATTGAAGGCTGTGGGCTGAAGGTAAATATACCAAACTGTATTACACCAAAGTTTCCACAAGTATTTATTTCTTAATTTTATAACTAATGCAGTATATTTAAAAAAAGTATAAGGAATTATATACAACATAAACAATGGCATTAATGACACAATGGAGTTCAGTGCTGATTACACTAAGCTGCTACCTGCCTTTGTCTTGATTTGCAAGATGTCCTGTGCATTGCCCTTTATCCGTTGTGTGACAGTATTTACATTTTTAAAAAATCTGATTCATTTACAAAACAAAACAAATTACAAAACAAACATCCAAATGTTACATTAAATTTAAAAAACTATCAAAGATATTCACCCCCCGCCCCCCATCATTCTGCCTCTCTTCTCAAATGAGATGGTGGGTCAAATTAAAGGTTAGAATGCGTCAGCTTTTGGCCGCAGGCCCTAGTTTGGGCAGCTTTGATCTAGGGCCCTATCATCTTACCCCTGTCGCAATACGGCGCAAGGCACGACGCAATTGTTGTTTGCTAGTTTCAGCTCGGCGCAAGAGTCGTTTTGACATTTTGCAGCACGCTGTTTAAATAGCAAATGCATTTGCGCTCATATGTGCACCCATAGGGGTTCTGGTCTAAAAAAAGAGGTGTGTTAAGGCGCATTGCTGGCGCATTGCTATTTTGAGGAATTTAAATAGACGGTTCAATAGACCAGATCAAAGCAGGTCTGTTGTCCAGCGCAGAGAGCGTTAGTTGTGCGCCTCGCTTACACATTACTTAATACACACAGGATGTACAGCAATACGCAAATATCTTTACAAATGAAAAAGAATTAAAGAATTAAAATATTACAAAAATTCTTATTTTCTGGCCTACATAAATATAAAAACCATACTTTCATGCCTTCTTTATCTCGGTGGGCTTTTTCAGTTTATTCATAACAATTTGCTTTTGTATAATGCTATTATTATCTTCAGTATTATTTATTATATGCATATTTATATTTGTTTTATTAAAAACAAGCTTAGATTTGCCCACCTGTCAGGTTTTAGACCATATGGGGCATAGCATGTGTATTTGGATATAACTCAGTTTTTAGACCACACGTCATTATTATTGTTCATTTATTCGTTTGCTGGAAATTAGAACTGAATTTAGGAATAGTTTTGAAACAAATCTTTGCGCTTAACAAACTAAATGAATTATGTAGGCTAATGAATATCTGTGTGTACAACACGTTTCCCTATCCACGAGAGTGAAAGTGAAAGTAAACAATGAGGAGGTTCATCTCTCATTCTCGAGCTGCAGATGCTCTGTTTAACTGTTTTCTCTCTAGTGAAGTGTTCAGTTTTTCCACTTACAAAGTCCGTCATGTAAATAGCAAATGCGCTATGGCGCGGCGCAACTGGCTCTTAAAGTGAATGGGAGATGAGACTCTGATTGGTTTATTCTCAAAACACACCTATAACTCATTAAGAGAATAAGCTCAACCCTGTTAGACCATGCGCCACGGCGCAAACAGGATTTTTCCATCCTTAAAATAGCAAAAGTTGATTCTGACACACCCTTAATGCGTATGCGCCATTCGCTTTGGACTCTGCGCATGGATCATCAAAATAGAGCCCCTAGAGTTTATAATTCCCGAAACAAAGATGTTATAGATGCTTATAATGAAAAAGAAATTGCACCGCACTAAACATTATTATTTCATAAACAAATATATGAAACTAGTCCTGGAGCAAAACAGAAAAGTAAAAGGTCAAACGCCACACATCGCATATTTTGTACGAAATAAACGTTTGTATTTACATAATATATCACGTGATATATATAATAACATTCATTCATTTTCCTTCGGCTTACTCTCTTCATTCATCAGGGGTCATCACAGCAGAATGAACCGCCACCTTATCCAGCATATGTTTTACATGACGGATGCCCTTCCAGCTGCAACCCAGTACTGGGAAACACCCATACATAGTCATTCACACACACACACACACACACACACACACACACACACACACACACACACACACACACACACACACACACACACACACACACACACACTCATACACTACGGACAATTTAGTTCTTCAACTCCCCTGTAGCGCATGTGTTTGGACTGAAACCCACGCCAACACAGGGAGAACATGAAAACTCCACACAGAAATGCCAACTGACCCTGCCGGGACTCAAACCAGCAACCTTCTTGCTGTGAGGGGACAGTGCTAACCACTGCGCCATTGTGTCGCCCATTGTGGTTTCTATTAAACAAAATTTAGCACATCGGCTTTTTCTCCAGTCATCTGCATACTATAATGCTGAATTCATTAATGTACAGTATGTAAAGTACAAGACGCCTGAGGCACTGACTGTCATCTGATTATAATGTGATTGATTCTGAAGTCTCATTCAATTACGCTCCACAAAAAAAGCCAATTATTTTTATGCATTTTTAACAATGAAGGTTTGATCATCTGTTAAACACCGGCATGTGTAACCTGTGCAAATCACTTAATAAGACTGTCAATCATAATTACGGCTCTTGACTGTAATAATTTGATAATTGTTAATTATCACTTGTACAAGTGCTCAGAGTAATGTGATTACAGTCACTGAGAACATAAAACTGAGGATTACTTTAAGAGAAATGTATTTGTAGGTGCGTATTCGTGTTGATTTATTAAAAAAATTAGAAACTATTGCTTCTCAATTTGTTTTAAAACTGACTTGAGTGTGGAAAGCATCTATAATCAGTGTTTGTGTGAGAGACACCGACCTGTTTTAAAATAAAAAATAAAATAAAATAAAATAAAATAAAATAAAAAAATAAATAAATAAATAATTAAATAAATAAAATAAAATAAAATAAATAAAATAAAATAAAATAAAATAAAATAAAATAAAATAAAATAAAATAAAATAAAATAAAATAAAATAAAATAAAATAAATAAATAAATAAATAAATAAATAAATAAATAAAAAAAAAATAATAAAATAAATAAATAAATAAATAAATAAATAAATAAATAAATAAATAAATAAATAAATAAATAAATAAATAAATAAATAAATAAATAAAATAAAATAAAATAAAATAAAAATAAAAAACTTTATTTTTAAATATATGAAAATAATGTAAAATGTAATGCTTTGATGCAATTAATGCGTCAATTAATAAATTGAATCTACAGCTTCAATTTGATTGAAAACAATTAGAAATTACATTTTAAATGATACTTTAATTTCAATTATAATAAAATAATAATATATCAATTAATTAATCTTCATCTTCAACAGACGTATTTATTATTATTAAAACTAAACCTACAGGTTCAACTCTATTTAAAAAAACAATTAAGAAACGATGAAACTTTTAGTTTTATAAATATATACATTTTTTTTAAATCATCATTTTCATTATTATGATGATTTTTTTTTCATTTACATTTTTTAATAATAAATAATAGTAGAATATGTAATAATAAAGTAAAATATATAATTTAAAATTTTTTTTTAGAAAAAATATATAACATTTATTTTTAGATTTTAAATTATATTTTAAATTAAACTTTAATTTAAATATTAAAATAATAAAGTATTTATTATTATTCAAACTGAAGCTGCACGTTCAACTCAATCTGAAAACAGTTAGGATGGATGAAACTGTTTGCCTAATAGACACTGGACTGTAAAATAAATAAAATAAAATAAAATAAAATAAAATAAAATAAAATAAAATAAAATAAAATAAAATAAAATAAAATAAAATAAAATAAAATAAAATAAAATAAAATAAAATAAAATAAAATAAAAGTAATTTTTTATTACATTTTTCACATTATAAATTAAACTTTACTTTAAATTACTCATTTATTCATTCTTTTCGGTTTATTCCCTTTATTAATCTGGGGTCGCCTCAGCGGAATGAACAGCCAACTTTAAATTATATAAAAGTAGCACATACAGTTGAAGTCAGAATTATTAGCCCCCCTGTTTATTTTTTCCCCCCCATTTCTGTTTAGCAGAGAGATTTTTTTTTTCAACACATTTCTAATCATAATAGTTTTAATAACTCATTTAGGCAAGTTATTGTATAATGATGGTTTGTTCTGTAAACAATGGGGAAAAATATAGCTTAAAGGGGCTAATAATACTGAGCTTAAAATGGTTCATAAAAAATTTAAAACTGCTTTTATTCTAGCCAAAATAAAACAAACAAGACTTTCTCTAGAAGTATCAGACATACTGTGAACATTTCCTTGCTCTGTTAAACATCATTTGGGGAATTTTTAAAAAAGAAAAGAAAATTCAAAGGGGGGCTAATAATTCTGACTTCAACTGTATATATGTATAGGAGTCATTATTAATCCCAAAGCTACAAGTTCAACTCAATTTAAAAGCAATTAGACTCTATAGAGAGGAAAGGACAGTGTTGTCTTTTGTTTTCCTCTAGTGTATTTTAAGAGACGCTGCTGCCCAAAAATAATAAGTGTCAAAATAAAGCAGCGTTTCTGCTATGGTTGGCAAGACTAACTAATCACACACATACACAGGGGTTTGTTTTTCACACCATGTGGAGTCGCTGTCAATACTCGTCTGTTAAAATACCCCCCCGCCCCAAAAAAACAAAACTGCTGCTTAAACACACACACACACACACGCACACACACACACACACACACACAGGGAAGAAATAGAAACAATGGTGTGTTTCAGGTCATCAGTGTGTGTTTTAATTACATGAAGAGGCGGACAAATTGAGTTTCAGCAGCACTGACAGATGGACGGATTACAGAAGCTCCGTCACACGGATCAAATTCACATCCCAGACTCACAATTTTCCTGCTGCGGACAGACAGACCAGAGCTTTTTCCATATTAATCATCTTTATTATGACAAAATCTTACATTTGACCCTGAGATGACATTTTCAAGGTTTTTTTATTTTATTTTTTGCTGTAGGTGTATCTGAGACACATGCTGGTAAGACTCCACCCCATTTTGGAATGGGGGCGGGGCAAAGGCTCATTTGCATTTACAGAAACACACAAAAAGGCAGAATGTGTCTGTGTCAGGCAGGTGTCCCTTTTAGCTTTGCTTATAGATAAATAAAACTTATGACCAGTGATACTCAGACAAGCCCCCTTTTTAGCTAAAAAAATTTATATTTTGCCAATAAATAAATATTAAATATTTATTATTCAGACAGCATTATTGCAAGATTAGTCTAAATTGTAATTTAACTTAATAAAATGTTAATTTTAATTTAATTTTGTTTGAGTATGGCTAATAGTTCATTCATTCATTTACTTTTCAGCTTAGTCCCTTTATTAATCCGGGGTCGCCACAGCGGAATGAACCACCAACTTATCCAGCACACGTTTTACGCAGCGGATGCCCTTCCAGTCGCAACCCATCTCTGGGAACACATCCATACATACTCACTCACATACTACAGACAATTTAGCCTTCCCAATTCACCTGTACCACATGTCTTTGGACTGTGAGGAAACCGGAGCACCCGGAGGAAACCCACGCGAACGCAGGGAGAACATGCAAACTCCACACAGAAACGCCAACTGACCCAGCCGAGGCTTGAACCAGCGACCTTCTTGCTGTGAGGCGACAGCACTACCTATATTGGTAATGCATAGGTTATAATTTAAAATAGCTCTTATGTCTAGTGTTGTGTTTGTATTTATGATTAATTTATGTAGCACCCTTGTCCTGTGAGACACAACATTTCATTCCTCTGTGTGTCCACACATGTAGCAAACTGACAATAATAGCTTGACTTCACTTGATGAACCAGTGCCATACACACACACACACACACACGCATCCACATCTCTCTCATTGGTGATTATTAGCACATGTCAGGCTGTCATCATGGGGGTTTTCTTGCATGGTCGGGATTTAATTGTGAAGCCGTTTCAAATAAAGAAAGCTGCCTTTTGTCCAATTTGTAGTGTTTTATGTACAGATCAGAAGTAAACAGAGCGTCTCGGCGGATTACAAGGTTGTATCCGAGGAAAGTCAATACAAGGTCCCTGAATGAAGATTAGAGAGAGAGAGAGAGAGAGAGAGAGAGAGAGAGAGAGAGAGAGAGAGAAAGAGAGAGAGTGTGTGAGAGAGAGAGAAAGAGAGAGAGAGAGAGCGAGAGAGAGAGAGAGAGAGAGAGAAAATATAGAGAGAGAGAGAGAGAGAGAGAGAGAGAGAGAGAGAGAGAGAGAGAGAGAGAAGCCCTAAATTAAAGTATAAAGACATCTGTGTTCTCCTCAGGTAATGATGTGAAACCTGAGCTCTGTGTGAACACCTGTTCAGCCGGACTGAAGATCACTGATGCAGGTTTACAAACTTCCTGCTATTTTACTGCACTTTTCATTCTGTGCTGCAAAAAAAACACCCTTTTGCCTTGTTTTCCAATGTCTCAAGATTCAAAAAACACCAAAAAAACAACTTTGTTTTGCAAGATTATATATATTGAGGACAGAACTTTTATCTACTCAGTTTTTGAAGGTAAGGGGTCACAAACTATTTATATGGGCTGGATTTAAACAAACAAATCAAACATTTCTAATTTTAATTTGTTTGTTTAAATTTAGCTCTTACCTTACCTTCAAACATTGAGTACAACAATGATTTTTTTCTTTTCAGAGTGGTTTTAAATATAAATCTGACAATAACTGGTGTGAACACTTTATTTACTGTACATACTAAACTTGATTCACATCTCATCCATGGATAGATCCATTCAGTCCTTCATCCATCCAGATATATACATTCATTCATCCATTTATTCCATCCATCCATCCAATTATCTCAATATCCATGCTTTGATCTGAATATATATATATATTTGTTTGTCTTTCCATCTATCCATTCCCAAACACCCACCAACCCATTAATCCATCCATCCATCCCTCCAACTTAATATGCATGCATTTATCAGGATATCTATCCATCCATCTTTGCATCCAACTATCAATCCAACTATCCATCCATCCATCCATCCATCCATCCATCCATCCATCTAACTATCCATCCATCCAACTATTCATCCATCTATCCATCCATGCATACAATCATCCAACTATTTATCCATCCTTTCAACTATTCATCCAACTATCAATCCTACTATCCATCCATCCATCCATCCATCCAACTTAATATCCATGCATTTATCGGAATATCTATCTATCTATCCATCCATCCATCCATCCAACTATCAATCCAACTATTCATCCATCCCTCCATCTATCCAATTATCCATCCATGCATCCATCCAACTATCCATCCAAATATGCATCCATCCATCCATGCATACAATCCTCCAACTATCCATCCATCCTTCCAACTATCAATCCAACTTTTCATCCATCCATCCATCCATCCTTCCAACTATCAATCCAACTTTTCATCCATCCATCCATCCATCCATCCATCCATCCTTGCAACTTAATATCCATGCATCTATCAGAATATCTATCTATCTATCTATCTATCTATCTATCTATCTATCTATCTATCTATCTATCTATCTATCTATCTATCTATCTATCTATCTATCTATCTATCTATCTATCTATCTATCTATCTATCCAACTTAATATCCATGCATCTATCGGAATATCTATCTATCTATCTATCTATCTATCTATCTATCTATCTATCTATCTATCTATCTATCTATCTATCTATCTATCTATCTATCTATCTATCTATCTATCTATCTATCTATCTATCTATCTATCTATCTATCTATCTATCTATCTATCTAACCAACTTAATATCCATGCATCTATCGGAATATCTATCTATCTATCTATCTATCTATCTATCTATCTATCTATCTATCTATCTATCTATCTATCTATCTATCTATCTATCTATCTATCTATCTATCTATCTATCTATCTATCTATCTATCTATCTATCCATCCAACTTAATATTCATGCATTTATTGGAACATATATTTATCCATCCATCCATCCAACTATCCATCCATCCATCCATCCATCCATCCAACCATCCATCCAAATATCCATCAATGCATACAATCATCCAACTATCCATCCAACTATTCATCCAAATATCCATCCATCCAACTTAATATCCATGCAGTTTTCTGAATATCTATCCATCCATCCCCCCCCATTCAACTATCAATCCAACTATCCATCCATCCATTTATCTAACTATCCATCCATGCATGCATTCAATCATCCAACTATCTATCCATCCATCCATACAACTATCTATCCATCCATCCATCCATCCATCCAAGCATCCAACTATCATTCGTTTATCCATCCATTCATTCATCCAATTATCAATCAACCATCCAGGTTTCCATTTATGTGAATATCCCTTCCCTGAAAACAATTTACAATTAAAATTTTACAATTTAATAACATCCATCCATTCTTTGATCTATTCTTACATCCATTCATCCATCCATTCATCCATCCATGTGTTCAATTATCTCAAACATCCATACTTTAATCTGAACATCTGTCCATCCAGGTCTGCATTTATTTATGGGAATATCCATCCATTAACCCACCCCTCCATCTAAACTGGTAGACATGCAGATCAGCATCAGCAGCTCACACACATCTGTCGTTCTCCTCCTTTAATTAAGTCCTGTAATTGGCTCAGATTCCTCTAGAGATGTGGTTGTAATCTCAGCGTGTCTCTCCAGCCTGCGCTGTTTAGACGGCTCGTGTTATTGTGCTGCTCAGATGCGGCGTCTGCATAAAAGCAATCTCACTGAGCGCTGGAGTGGAGTGGACTGTGATTGGCTGCGGTGCGTCTCGACACGCGAGCAGCGCAGAAGAGCACACACTCCTGATTAGCGGCGTACGATCCGTCCCTCAAGAGCGCCTCTCCTGCTAACAGAGCTGTTAGAGAAAGCATTTGACCTTATGAGGCCGCAAGCCTCTGTTTTGTCTGCACGGCTATTGGCGGAGATGAATCCGCACGCTCTAAGAATGAAGTTCAATGAAAGCAATTCTCCACAGTCAAACATCACTCTGCGCTTCAAAAGGCCACGACTCTTCTTTATGAGCCCAGAAATCACTCTTAACCCACACTGTACTGGAAACACTCCCAATTTTTGCTGGTAATTCCTCTCTCTTTCCCCATCCATCTGTAAATCATCTATTTATTCATCCATCCATCATTGGTTTACAATCTACTTTCTATGTCTTTATGATATACTATTCACTCATCTCTCGTTCTCTTCCCATCCAACCAACCATTAGTCTACATATTGTCTATTTATTCATCTGTATATTCTCTCTAATCTACTTTCTATCCATCGCTCTATCCATCCATTCATCCAACTATCATCCATCCATCCATCCATCCATCCAACTATCATCCATTCAACTATCATCCATTCATTCAACTATCCATCCAACTATTAATCCAACTATTAATCTAACTATCCATCCATCCATCCATCCATCCATCCATTCAATTACTATCCATTTATCAATCCAAGCATCCATCCATCCATCCATCCATCCATCCAACTGCCTTCCACGTATCCATCCATCCATCCATCCATCCATCCATACATCCATCCATTCATACATACATACAACTATCCATCCAACTATTAGTCCAACTATCCATCCATTTATACAGCCATCCATCCAACTATCAATCCAACTATATACCTATCCATCTAACTATCATCCATCCAGCTCTTCTCTATCCAAGTAGCATCCATTTATCCATCCATCCATCCATCCATCCATCCAACTATCAATCCAACTATGCATCCATCCATCCATCCATCCATCCAACTATCAATCCAACTATGCATCCATCCATCCATCCATCCATCCAACTATCATGCATTTATCCATCCATCAACCATCATCCATCCATCTATCTATCCAACTATATAACCATCCAAACAAATATCCACCCAACTATATATCGATCCATGCATCCATCCATCCATGCATCCATCCATCCATGCATCCATCCATCCATGCATCCATCCATCCATCCATCCATCCATCATCCATCCATCCATCCATTCATCCATCCACCCATCCATCCACCCATCCATCCAACTATCATGCATATATCCATCCATCCATCCATCCATCAACCATCATCCATCCATCTATCCATCCAACTATATAACCATCCATACAAATATCCACCCAACTATATATCGATCCATGCATCCATTCATCCATCCATCCAAATATCATCAATTTATCCATCCATCCAACCATTAATTCAACTATCCATCCAACTACCAATCTAACTATCCATCCATCCATCCATCCATCCATCCAGTATTTCATCCATCTATCCATCCAACTATCCATCCACCCATCTATCCATTTAACTACCCATCCATTCATCTATCTACAGTATCTATCCATCAATCCATCCATCCATCCAAACTATCAATCCAACTATCCATCCATTCATCCATTCATGCATTCATCCAACTAACTAGTTATCCATCCATCCATCCATCCACCCATCCATCCATCCATCCTACTATCTTTCCAACTATCCAGTCAGCCATCCATCCATCCTATCCATCCAAATTATTTGTGCATTTATGCTCAATTGGTCTGTTAGAGAAAGCATTTGACCTTATGGGTTCGCGGTCCTCTGTTTTGTCTGCACGGCTATTGGCGGAGATGAATGTCGAAGAATGAAGTTCAATGAAAGCAATTCTCCAGCAGTCAAACATCTCTCTGTGCTTCAAAAGGCCACGACTCTTCTTTGTGAGCTCCGCAGCGTCCTGCTGAGGCCCAGAAATCACTCTTAACCCACAATGCACAGGAAACACTCCCAATTTTTGCTTGTAATTTCTCTCTGCCGGTGGTGACCGAATTGAGAGAGTGATTCACTGAGGATTCCTCTATTGTCCTTAAGCAATTATTTTTGAGTGGGTGATGATGAGTGGAAACAATGAGAGTGAAAGCTTTGCTCCCTGAACTGATTCTGTGTGTTTTATGACAACGAGCCACACAGACTGAACACAGAGGCACTGATAGCTGGACTGAATGGTTTCAGTGTTGTGACAGCAGTGTAATGTGACAACAGGCTACAAAACAACTGTACTGTGAGCTGTGACTATAGTAAATGTGACAAGCACTGGTGAGAAGTCAGATTCATTCTAGTGAATCACTTGCTTTAGTTGGTCCTATCTTTCCATCCTTTTAGCCATCCATCCAACCATACATTAATCTATACCTACATACATATGTATCCTTTGTTCATTCATCCATCCATGATCCTTAAAACTACATTACATCATTATCCTATCCATTACTCCATCCATTATTTATTCATCTATGCTTCCATCTACAATCTATCAAGGGTTTATCTAGCCATACATCCATCTGTTTGCTTATCAATACTTCTATCATCCATCCATACATCAGTTCATCTATCAATATATTTATCATCCATCCAAACATTCATCATCCATCTGTTTATCCATCCATCCATGCATCCATATATTCATTTATCAATCCATCCATCCATCGATTAGTTTATCACTACATTTATAATCCATCCATATATCCATCCATCCATCCATCCATAGGTTTAGCTATCAATACATCTATCATTCATCCATCCAATCTACTTGTCTATCAATACATCTGTCATCCATCCATATATCCATCCATCTATCCATCCATCTATCCATCCATCCATAAGTTAATCTATCAATACATCTATCATTCATCCATCCATTGATTCATTCATCCATCCATCTATTTGTCTATTAATACATCGATCATCCATCCATATATTCATCCATCCATAAGTTCATCTAACAAATTATTGATCCATCCATTCATCCCTCCATCTATATGTCTATCAATACATTTGTTTGTCTATCAATACATCTAGCATCCATCCATCCTTGTGTCTGTCTAGCAATACATCTAGCATCCATCCAACCATCCATACATCTATTCGTCTATCAATACATCTATCTATCTATCATCCATCCATCCATCCATCTATATATTCATACATTTGTTTGTCTATCAATACATCTAGCATCCATCCATCCATCCATATGTTTATCTATCAATACATCTAGTATCTATACATCCATCCTTCCATCCTTGTTTATCTAACAATACATCTAGAATCCATCCATTCATCCTTCCATCTATTATTCTATCAATACATCTGTCATCCATCCATCCATCCATCCATTCATTCAATACATCCATACATTTGTTTGTCTATCAATACATCTAGCATCCATCCATCCATCCATCGTTATGTTTATCTATCAATACATCTAGCATCCATCCATCCATCCATCGTTATGTTTATCTATCAATACATCTAGCATCCATCTATCTATCCATCCATCCAACGATCCATACATCTGTTTGTCTATCAATACATCTAGCACCCATCCATTCACCCATTGATCCCTCCATCTATCTGTCTATCCATCCATCCATCCATCCATCCATCCATATATCTGTTTGTCTATTAAAACATCTAGCACCCATCCATTCATCCCTTCATCTATTCGTCTATCCATCCATCCATATATCCATCCATCCATTCATCC